>NC_053392.1:46343731-46553386 GCF_905171765.1 Bufo bufo
TATATTAACCTCCTCAGGACCGCCGTACGCAGGATTGCGTCTTTGCGGCGGCCCTGCTCTTCTGGGTGGACGCGCCGGTGCGTCCTCTCGCGAGACGCGAGATTTCCTGTGAACGCGCGCACACAGGCGCGCGCGTTCACAGGATCGGAAGGTAAGAGAGTGGATCTCCAGCCTGCCAGCGGCGATCGTTCGCTGGCAGGCTGGAGATGTGATTTTTTTAACCCCTAACAGGTATATTAGACGCTGTTTTGATAACAGTGTCTAATATACCTGCTACCTGGTCCTCTGGTGGTCCCTTTTGTTTGGATCGACCACCAGAGGACACGGATAGCTCAGCAATATGTATCACCAAGCACCACACTACACTACACCCCCCCCTGTCACTTATTAACCCCTTATTAACCCCTGATCACCCCTGATCACCCCATATAGACTCCCTGATCACCCCATATAGACTCCCTGATCACCCCCCTGTCATTAATCACCCCCCTGTAAAGCTCCATTCAGACGTCCGCATGATTTTTACGGATCCACTGATAGATGGATCGGATCCGCAAAACGCATACGGACGTCTGAATGGAGCCTTACAGGGGCGTGATCAATGACTGTGGTGATCACCCCATATAGACTCCCTGATCACCCCCCTGTCATTGATTACCCCCCTGTCATTGATCACCCCCCTGTAAAGCTCCATTCAGACGTCCGCATGATTTTTACGGATCCACTGATAGATGGATCGGATCCGCAAAACACATACAGGCGTCTCCCTGGAGCCTTCCAGGGGGGGTGATCACCCCATATAGACTCCCTGATCACCCCCCTGTCATTGATCACCCCCCCCTGTCATTGATCACCCCCCCTGTCAGGCTGCATTCAGATGTCCGTATGATTTTTACGGATCCACGGATACATGGATCGGATCCGCAAAACACATACGGACATCTGAATGGAGCCTTTATAGGGGGGGGATCAATGACAGGGGGGTGATCACCCCATATAGACTCCCTGATCACCCCCCTGTCATTGATCACCCCCCTTATAAGGCTCCACTCAGACATTTTTTTGGCCCAAGTTAGCGGAAATTATTATTTTTTTCTTACAAAGTCTCATATTCCACTAACTTGTGTCAAAAAATTTAATCTCACATGAACTAACCATACCCCTCACGGAATCCAAATGCGTAAAAATTTTTTGACATTTATATTCCAGACTTCTTCTCACGCTTTAGTGCCCCTAGAATGCCAGGGCAGTATAAATACCCCACATGTGACCCCATTTCGGAAAGAAGACACCCCCAGGTATTCCATGAGGGGCATATTGAGTCCATGAAAGATTGAAATTTTTGTCCCAAGTTAGCGGAAAGGGAGACTTTGTGAGAAAAAAATAAATAAAATCAATTTCCGCTAACTTGTGCCAAAAAAAAAAAATTTGAATACCTTGGGGTGTCTTCTTTCCAAAATGGGGTCACATGTGGGGTATTTATACTGCCCTGGCATTTTAGGGGCCCTAAAGCGTGAGAAGAAGTCTGGGATCCAAATGTCTAAAAATGCCCTCATAAAAGGAATGTGGGCCCCTTTGCGCATCTAGGCTGCAAAAAAGTGTCACACATCTGGTATCGCCGTACTCAGGAGAAGTTGGGCAATGTGTTTTGGGGTGTCATTTTACATATACCCATGCTGGGTGAGATAAATATCTTGGTCAAATGCCAACTTTGTATAATAAAAAAATGGGAAAAGTTGTCTTTTGCCGAGATATTTCTCTCACCCAGCATGAGTATATGTAAAAAGACACCCCAAAACACATTGCCCAACTTCTCCTGAATACGGCGATACCACATGTGTGACACTTTTTTGCAGCCTAGGTGGGCAAAGGGGCCCACATTCCAAAGAGCACCTTTAGGATTTCACAGGTCATTTACCTACTTACCACACATTAGGGCCCCTGGAAAATGCCAGGGCAGTATAACTACCCCACAAGTGACCCCATTTTGGAAAGAAGACACCCCAAGGTATTCCGTGAGGGGCATGGCGAGTTCCTAGAATTTTATATTTTTTGTCACAAGTTAGCAGAAAATGATGATTTATTATTATTTTTTTTTTTCCTTACAAAGTCTCATATTCCACTAACTTGTGACAAAAAATAAAAACTTCCATGAACTCACTATGCCCATCACGAAATACCTTGGGGTGTCTTCTTTCCAAAATGGGGTCACTTGTGGGGTAGTTATACTGCCCTGGCATTTTAGGGGCCAAATGCGTGAGAAGTGGTTTGAAATCAAAATCTGTAAAAAATGGCCGGTGAAATCCGAAAGGTGCTCTTTGGAATGTGGGCCCCTTTGCGCACCTAGGCTGCAAAAAAGTGTCACACATGTGGTATCGCTGTACTCAGGAGAAGTTGGGCAATGTGTTTTGGGGTGTCATTTTACATATACCCATGCTGGGTGAGAGAAATATCTTGCCAAAAGACAATTTTTCCCTTTTTCTTATACAAAGTTGGCATTTGACTAAGATATTTATCTCACCCAGCATGGGTATATGTAAAATGACACCCCAAAACACATTGCCCAACTTCTCTTGAGTACAGCGATACCACATGTGTGACATTTTTTTGCAGCCTAGGTGGGCAAAGGGGCCCACATTCCAAAGAGCACCTTTCGGATTTCACAGGTCATTTACCTACTTACCACACATTAGGGCCCCTGGAAAATGCCAGGGCAGTATAACTACCACACAAGTGACCCCATTTTGGAAAGAAGACACCCCAAGGTATTCCGTAAGGGGGCATGGCGAGTTCCTAGAATTTTATATTTTTTGTCACAAGTTAGTGGAAAATGATGATTTTTTTTTTTTTTTTTTTTCCCTTACAAAGTCTCATATTCCACTAACTTGTGACAAAAAATAAAAACTTCCATGAACTCACTATGCCCATCACGAAATACCTGGGGTGTCTTCTTTCCAAAATGGGGTCACTTGTGGGGTAGTTATACTGCCCTGGCATTCTAGGGGCCCAAATGTGTGGTAAGAAGTTTGAAATCAAAATGTGTAAAAAATGACTGGTGAAATCCGAAAGGTGCTCTTTGGAATATGGGCCCCTTTGCCCACCTAGGCTGCAAAAAAGTGTCACACATGTGGTATCTCTGTATTCAGGAGAAGTTGGGGAATGTGTTTTGGGGTATCATTTTACATATACCCATGCTGGGTGAGAGAAATATCTTGGCAAAAGACAACTTTTCCCATTTTTTTTATACAAAGTTGGCATTTGATTAAGATATTTATCTCACCCAGCATGGGTATATGTAAAATGACACCCCAAAACACATTCCCCAACTTCTCCTGAGTACGGCGATACCACATGTGTGGCACTTTTTTGCAGCCTAGGTGGGCAAAGGGGCCCACATTCCAAAGAGCACCTTTAGGATTTCACCGGTCATTTTTTACACATTTTGATTTCAAACTACTTACCACACATTTGGGCCCCTAGAATGCCAGGGCAGTATAACTACCCCACAAGTGACCCCATTTTGGAAAGAAGACACCCCAAGGTATTCGCTGATGGGCATAGTGAGTTCATAGAACTTTTTATTTTTTGTCACAAGTTAGTGGAATATGAGACTTTGTAAAAAAAAAAAAAAAAATCATCATTTTCCACTAACTTGTGACAAAAAATAAAAAGTTCTATGAACTCACTATGCCCATCAGCGAATACCTTAGGGTGTCTACTTTCCGAAATGGGGTCATTTGTGGGGTGTTTGTACTGTCTGGCCATTGTAGGACCTCAGGAAACATGACAGGTGCTCAGAAAGTCAGAGCTGCTTCAAAAAGCGGAAATTCACATTTTTGTACCATAGTTTGTAAACGCTATAACTTTTACCCAAACCATTTTTTTTTTACCCAAACATTTTTTTTTTATCAAAGACATGTAGAACAATAAATTTAGAGCAAAATTTATATATGGATGTCGTTTTTTTTTGCAAAATTTTACAACTGAAAGTGAAAAATGTCATTTTTTTGCAAAAAAATCGTTAAATTTTGATTAATAACAAAAAAAAGTAAAAATGTCAGCAGCAATGAAATACCACCAAATGAAAGCTCTATTAGTGAGAAGAAAAGGAGGTAAAATTCATTTGGGTGGTAAGTTGCATGACCGAGCAATAAACGGTGAAAGTAGGGTAGGTCAGAAGTGTAAAAAGTGGCCTGGTCTTTAAGGGTGTTTAAGCTATAGGGGCTGAGGTGGTTAAGGCTTGTTTTTTGCAGGACAAGTTGTACTTTCCAACGCCAACGTATAATATTACATAGAATGTAGTGGGAAGTGGGAAAAAATTTCCAAAGGTCGTGGAATTGGGGGGAATGCAATTTTTGCAAGTGTTACCCACCAATTAAATACACCGGGTAGTAATAAAGTGAAAGGAGCCCTAACACATTTTACAAAATTCGATACCCAAACAATAGAACTACGGCTCCAATTATAAGTACAAAAATTCTCTTTATTAAATAAACACAATCACATTGTCATAAAAACAGCAGTAAACAGGTATGTTGTAGTGAGGAAAGACCCAAGGAGGACCTGGGATCGACACACATGGGCTCACATAAGTTAGTAAGGAGCGTCGCAACAAAGCCAGAAAAAGAAAAGAAAAAGTAACTCTGGATGGTTGGATCCAATGAGAAATATACATAGGCAGTGTTGAAATAAAGACAAGCTCAGAAAAAGTACCTAATATTAGTGCGCCGGTCTCTCAGTCTCCTTGTCCCAACGCCGTTTCGCCAGCAACCTGGCTTCTTCCTGATCCCCGGAACTTATGTGAGCCCATGTGTGTCGATCCCCCGGTCCTCCTTGGGTCTTTCCTCACTACAACATACCTGTTTACTGCTGTTTTTATGACAATGTGATTGTGTTTATTTAATAAAGAGAATTTTTATACTTATAATTGGAGCCGTAGTTCTATTGTTTGGGTATCGAATTTTGCAAATGTTAGATTACATTTTTCTTTATTTTTTTACGGCGTTCATTATGCAGTAAAATTGACTTCTGATATTAATTCTCCAGGTCAGTACGAATCTGCTGATACCACATATGTATAGTGTTTTTTTGTTTTTTGACTCCTATAACTTTTTGTAGTTATGTGTGCGGAGCTGTGTGAGGGCTCATTTTTTGCAGAGTAATCTGTACTTTTCATTGATATTATTCTGGGGTGTGTACAACTTTTTTGTGAGAGGAGAAGCGACCAAAAAAATGGCGAATTGGCCATTTAGACTTTTTCGTTTCGTCTTTTTCTGTATGGGATTAATAGATACCCATGATGTGTGTGTTTTGCTTTTTGTTTTTTAACATTTGCCAGATCCGGGATGTTCAGTTTCCCCTGCTGCACCTAAAAACGCTGCTTGCAGGGGTTTTGTGTCCGGCATGGGAACGCAACAAACCGGAACTGAATGCGTTCTAGTGCACTCCATTCCGGTTTGTTCAGTTTTTTCCTCATTGATAATAAATGGGGACAAAACTAAAGTGTTTTACTCCAGTTCTGACATCCTCTGCCAGATCTCAAACCCGGAAAGGAAAACGCAGATGTGAAAGTAGCCTAAAATCTACACCAGCTCCCTAAGCCAAAAACTGGCATACAAAATGATTAGGGATGAGCAAATCCATACATTAAGCGATCGCTTAATTCTCACAATTCGATCGCTTAAGCGAGAATTAAGCGATCGCTTTTGGAAATTACAGCGGGACGCCGCTGTCTCAGGCTAAGGAGCGGGACGCCGCTCTGTGTATAACTATTAATAATCAAAATTAAGATCGGAGTGCTAATAATCGAGACCTGAGAGTGGAATTTAAAAATCGGGACTGGAATATCGTTAACAGTTGTGGATATTCAGAACTTTTAGTTATTTTCGTAAGCAAGTTTTCATCGATTTTATGAAGTGATTTTCTTGTTGAATGCTAATGGTATTTTATCCTTTTTTATTCACAATAGTGTTCTAGCATATCTATCTTACTATTTTTTATGCTGTTATATATGTATAATTACACTGTGAATAATTGAATATCAATACTGCAACGAGTATTTTAAATTATCAATAAAAAATATTTTTTATTTACCATTATCCACTGTTCCCTTTTACTATAGAGAGAGCCCCATTGTTAATTATCTATTTATTATACCCCTTTTCAGATTGGTGATCTGTTAGTGGGTGCACCTCACATTGGTTCCTGGTCACTCTAGTGCGACATATTCTTCCTCTTTAGTATATACATGTTGTCTTTTCTTTTTGATGCATTGGGTGTTGGTTTTTGGTATCTGATTAGTTCTCCTCCCCTTTTGAGCATTTGATGCCGAAGTCTTGATTACCTGGTGCATTTGTGAATCCATTGTAACAATGCCTAAAACGGACAAGAATAGGACATGTTCTATTTTTTTTCTGGGGCTACGGAACGGACATACTGATGTGGACAGCACACTGTGTACTGTCCGCATTTTTTGCGGACCCATTGAAATGAATGGGTCCGCATCCTATCCGCAAAAAAAATAAAATAGAACGGACACGGAAACAAACAACGTTTGTGTGCATGTAGCCTTAACCCCTTAAGGACTCAGCCCTATTTCACCTTAAGGACTTGACCATTTTTTGCAAATCTGACCAGTGTCACTTTAAGTGCTGATAACTTTAAAACGCTTTGACTTATCCAGGCCGTTCTGAGATTGTTTTTTCGTCACATATTGTACTTCATGACACTGCTAAAATTAGGTCAAAAAAGTAAATTTTTTTCCATAAAAAAATACCATATTTACCAAAAAATTTGAAAAATTTGCAAATTTCAAAGTTTCCGTTTCTCTACTTCTGTAATACATAGTAATACCCCCAAAAATTGTGATGACTTTACATTCCCCATATGTCTACTTCATGTTTGTAGCATTTTGGGAATGATATTTTATTTTTTAGGGATGTTACAAGGCTTAGAAGTTTAGAAGCAAATCTTGAAATTTTTCTGAAATTTACAAAAACCCAATTTTTAGGGACCAGTTCAGGTCTGAAGTCACTTTGCGAGGCTTACATAATAGAAACCGCCCAAAAATGACTCCATTCTATAAACTACACCCCTCAAAGTATTCAAAACTTATTTTACAAACTTCGTTAACCCTTTAGGTGTTGCACAAGAGTTATTGGCAAATGGGGATGAAATTTGAGAATTTCATTTTTTTGCCTAATTTTCCATTTTAACCCATTTTTTCCACTAACAAAGCAAGGGTTAACAGCCAAAAAAGACTATCTTTATTGCCCTGACTCTGCCGTTTACAGGAACACCCCATATGTGGCCGCAAACTACTGTACGGGCACACAGTAGGGCGTAGAGGGAAAGGTGCGCCGTATGGTTTTTGGAAGCCAGATTTTGCTGGACTGGTTTTTTGACACCATGTCCCATTTAAAGCCCCCCTGATGCACCCCTAGAGTAGAAACTCCATAAAAGTGACCCCATCTGAGAAACTACACCCCTCAATGTATTCAAAACTGATTTTACAAACTTTGCTAACCCTTTAGGTGTTGCACAAGATTTAATGGAAAATAGAGATACAATTTCAAAATTTCACTTTTTTGGCAGATTTTCCATTTTAATTTTTTTTTTCCAGTTACAAAGCAAGGGTTAACAGCCAAACAAAACTCATTATTTATGGCCCTGATTCTGTAGTTTACACAAACACACCATATGTGGTCGTAAACCGCTGTACGGGCACACGGCAGGGCACAGAAGGAAAGGAATGCCATACGGTTTTTGGAAGGCAGATTTTGCTGGACTGGTTTTTTTGACACCATGTCCCATTTGAAGCCCCCCTGATGCACCCCTAGAGTAGAAACTCCAAAAAAGTGACCCCATTTTAGAAACTACGGGATAGGGTGGCAGTTTTGTTGGTACTAGTTTAGGGTACATATGATTTTTGGTTGCTCTATATTACACTTTTTTGTGCGGCAAGGTAACAAGAAATAGATTTTTTGGCACGTTTTTTTTTTTTTTTGTTATTTACAAAATACATCTGACAGGTTAGATCATGTGGTAATTTTATAGAGCAGGTTGTCACGGACGTGGCGATACCTAATATGTATACAATTTATTTTATTTATGTAAGTTTTACACAATGATTTCATTTTTAAAACAAAAAAAATGTTTTAGTGTCTCCATAGTTTTTTCAGTTTTTGGGCGATTATCTTAAGTAGGGTCTCATTTTTTGCGGGATGAGATGAAGGTTTGATTGGCACTATTTTGGGGTGCATATGACTTTTTGATTGCTTGCTATTACACTTTTTGTGACATAAGATGACAAAAAATGGCTTTTTTTACACCGTTTTTATTTTTATTTTTTTACGGTGGTCACCTGAGGGGTTAGGTCATGTGATATTTTTATAGAGCCGGTCGATACGGACGCGTCGATACCTAATATGTATACTTTTTTTTTATTTATTAAAGTTTTACACAATGATTTCATTTTTGAAAAAAAAAAATAATGTTTTAGTGTTTCCATAGTCTAAGAGCCATAGTTTTTTCAGTTTTTGGGCGATTATCTTGGGTAGGGTATGATTTTTGCGGGATGAGATGACGGTTTGATTGGTACTATTTTGGCGTACATGCGACTTTTTTGATCACTTTTATTACCTTTTTTGGGAAGTAAGGTGGGCAAAATTTCAATTTTTTTATAGTTTTTATTTTTTTATTTTTATGGCGTTCACCGTGCGGGGAAAGTAACATGTCCGTTTTATAGATCAGGTCGTTACGGACGCGACGATACCTAATATGTGTAGTGTATTTTATTTATTTATTTTTTATTCAGTGATAAATGTGTTTTTTTTTATCTTAATTTTTTCACTTTTTTTTTTACCCAGACCCACTTGGTTCTTGAAGATCCAGTGGGTCTGATGTCTGTATAATACAGTACACTATATAGGGTGCTGTACTGTATTTTACTTACACTTTGTCTGAACAGATCTATGCCTTTAGCATACATCTGTTCAGCACCATGGACAGCAGGATACCTGAGAAGGCGTCCTGTTGCCATGGGAACCTTCCCCGTCTGCTCAGTTGTAGCCACAACTGCGCAGACGGGGAAGGGTAAGGATGGGGCTGTCGGGGGGCTGTCTGGGGGCTCACTCCCTCTCCCATCGGGGGGCTGCAAAGGCACAGCAGCCCCCTGATGGGAGAGGGAGGGTTCTCCCTGAGTTGTTAACCTTTTCCGTACGGACCGCTGTATGGAAAGGGTTAAACGGCTGACATCGCATCACCGATGTCAGCCGTTTATACCAGGGTGTCAGCAATGTGCTGACACCCTGGTATAACCACTGTCCACCAACGATTATTCAAGGGGAGGCGGGCGGGGGATCGCGATCCCACCTGCCGCACCGCCCGCCGCACCGCCTGCGACACCCCCCCTGCACCACCCGCCCACATAATATCATTCAGGGGTGCAGGGGGGGTTAATAAAACTTTATTTCGGGCATTTTAAAGTTTGATCCCCATGGTCAGAGACCGCAGGGATCAGAATCGGCTAAAAGCGCAGCAAACCGCAGGTCTGAATTGACCTGCGGTTTGCTGCGATCGCCGATACGGGGGGGTCACATGTTTTATTGTTATTAATAAAGCTGCAAGTTTTATTGGGAAGCTGGACCACAGGTTTTTTCTTTGGAGTATTTCTGTTGCATAGATGTTGGAAAGTTTCCACATATATCACCAAAATGGACATTTAAAAATGCTAAATTTGTTTATGGAGTGCTATAAATTTTGAAGGAAACGATTCAGCGCAGGGCAAAGGAGAGCATCGGAGCATGAAATGCTTCAATGCTCATAACAGGGGGGCCAAGTGGGGAAAAATGTGGGTATGTCTGGGTTCAGCTCTGAACTGGAGGCTGAGTGGGGGAAAATGTGGGTATATCTAGGTTCAGATCTGAACCCGGACAACCTCTTTCATTGTTGTGTGAGGGAACCCTAAGGGGGATCTTCCATCCCATTTAATAAGCTGGTCTTTGAACCCTTAATAGCTCTCTTATAACCTTCTTAGAATCTGAAGCCCAAAACTGAGATCAAGATATGGCCTTACAGGGATTTATAAAAGAGTAATAGTACATTGGTCACAGATATTTATCGCTCTTTTTATACACCCTAAAACCTTATTTGATTTTGCAGCTGCTGCCTGACATTGAGTACTGCTGCTTAGCTCTTGTTCACAGTGGATTATTCTTCTGCGGTGGCATTAAAAATCCAGCTGGAAAATTTTATTTTGCATGTCCAGAAACCTCATTCACATACATGGGATGTACATTATCATTGGTGTACCAAATGCAATAAATGTGAAAATAGCTTTGAAGTGCAACGGGCGGTGATAACCTGGATAGGAAACCATGCATTTTGAATGGTAATATGTTGTTTGTAAAAACGCAAATCGGCTGAAGTTGTTTCATAGAGGACCCTTCAGCGAAAAACGTGATGTGACTCTGATGTGTAAGTAATCTGTTCCACAAAACCTGGAGATGCCGGGGATTGAACCCGGGGCCTCATACATGTAAAGCATGCGCTCTTCCACTGAGTTTCATCCCTACTTTAGAGCATGTTGTACTATTCTTTTTTGCAATTATGTCCCTGCTGAATTTAAAGGGTCACTGTTAGGGATGAGCGAACCCGAACTGTGTATAGAATTTTGGGGTGTCCGTGACACGGACCCGAACCCGAACTTTTTCGTAAAAGTCCGGGTTCGGTGTTCGGCGCTTTCTTGGCGCTTTTTGAAAGGCTGCAAAGCAGCCAATCAACAAGCGTCATACTACTTGCCCCAAGAGGCCATCACAGCCTTGCCTACTATTGGCATGGCTGTGATTGGCCAGTGCAGCATGTGACCCAGCCTCTATATAAGCTTGGGTCACGTAGCGCTGCACGTCACTCTGCTGATTCAAGCATAGGGAGAGGTTGCTGCTGCGACGTTAGGGCGAGATTAGGCAGATTAACTCCTCCAAAAGACTTAATTCAGTGATCGATCTCCAGCTGTGGATCATTGAAGTGCTAATATTGAATTGCTCACTTTTTTTAGGCTGCCCAGAGCGTTTTTATATCACTTTTTTCTGGGGTGATCGGCGGCCATTTTGTGGCTTGTGGTGCGCCAGCACAAGCTACCACCAAGTGCATTTAACCATCAATAGTGTGGTTATTTTTTGCTATATCCTACATCAGCTGCAGGCTGAGCCTGTGTCACCCAAGTGCATTTAACCATCAACAGTGTGGTTATTTTTTGGCCATATACTACATCAGGTGCAGGCTGAGCCTGTGTCACCCAAGTGCATTTAACCATCAATAGTGTGGTTATTTTTTGGCCATATACTACATCAGGGGCAAGTTGAGCCTGTCACCCAGCGCCTAAAAAATAGATCTGATATTTATATTCCTCCAAATCAGTACTGTTTTAGCTGGTCAAGTTATTTGTAGTGACCGTAAAAGCACAGTTTTTGTTCTGAGTTGAAAAACTATTCCCAAATTTGCCATTCTCAAAATTAGTAGTTTCTGCTATATCAGGCCTACTTTAAATCTATCCCAAAAAGGATATCTTAGATTCAAGGTGCTGATAGTGTCATTCTGAAAAACTTAACACACACGCTACCGTGCAGATACAAGTCTAATTTTGTGATTAAAGGTATATCTGTCACACAGCGAGTAAAAAATAGGCCTCACATTTCTATTCAACCAAATCTGTACTGTTTTAGCTGGTCAAATTATTTGTAGTGACCGTAAAAGCACAGTTTTTGTTCTGGGTTGAAAAACTATTCCCAAATTTGCCATTCTCAAAATTGTGGTGAACGGGAACAATGAGGAAAACATCTAATAAGGGACGCGGACGCGGACGCGGACATGGTCGTGGTGGTGTTAGTGGACCCTCTGGTGCTGGGAGAGGACGTGGCCGTTCTGCCACAGCCACACGTCCTAGTGTACCAACTACCTCAGGTCCCAGTAGCCGCCAGAATTTACAGGGATATTTGGTGTGGCCCAATGCCGTTCTAAGGATGGTAAGGCCTGAGCAGGTACAGGCATTAGTCAATTGGGTGGCCGACAGTGCATCCAGCACGTTCACATTATCTCCCACCCAGTCTTCTGCAGAAAGCGCACAGATGGCGCATGAAAACCAAGCCCATCAGTCTGTCACATCACCCCCATGCATATCAGGGAAACTGTCTGAGCCTCAAGTTATGCAGCAGTCTCTTATGCTGTTTGAAGACTCTGCTGCCAGGGTTTCCCAAGGGCATCCACCTAGCCCTTCCCCAGGGGTGGAAGAGATAGAATGCACTAACGCACAACCACTTATGTTTCCTGATGATGAGGACATGGAAATACCACCTCAGCTCGTCTCTGATGATGACGAAACACAGGTGCCAACTGCTGCGTCTTTCTGCAGTGTGCAGACTGAACAGGAGGTCAGGGAGGAAGACTGGGTGGAAGACTATGCAGGGGACGATGAGGTCCTAGACCCCACATGGAATGAAGGTCGTGCCACTGACTTTCAGAATTCGGAGGAAGAGGCAGTGGTGAGACCGAGCCAACAGCGTAGCAAAAGACAAAGAGGGAGCAGTGGGCAAAATCAGAACACCCGCCGCCAAGAGACTCCGCCTGCTACTGACCGCCGCCATCTGGGACCGAGCACCCCAAAGGCAGCTTCAAGGAGTTCCCTGGCATGGCACTTCTTTAAACAATGTGCTGACGACAAGACCCGAGTGGTTTGCACGCTGTGCCATCAGAGCCTGAAGCGAGGCATTAACGTTCTGAACCTTAGCACAACCTGCATGACCAGGCACCTGCATGCAAAGCATGAACTGCAGTGGAGTAAACACCTTAAAAACAAAGAAGTCACTCAGGCTCCCCCTGCTACCTCTTCTGCTGCTGCCGCCTCGGCCTCTTCTGCTGCTGCCGCCGCCTCGGCCTCTTCCTCCGCCTCTGGAGGAACGTTGGCACCTGCCGCCCAGCAAACATAGGATGTACCACCAACACCACCACCTGCGTCACCAAGCATCTCAACCATGTCACACGGCAGCGTTCAGCTCTCCATCTCACAAACATTTGAGAGAAAGCGTAAATTCCCACCTAGCCACCCTCAATCCCTGGCCCTGAATGCCAGCATTTCTAAACTACTGGCCTATGAAATGCTGTCATTTAGGCTGGTGGACACAAACAGCTTCAAACAGCTCATGTCGCTTGCTGTCCCACAGTATGTTGTTCCCAGCCGCCACTACTTCTCCAAGAGAGCCGTGCCTTCCCTGCACAACCCAGTGTCCGATAAAATCAAGTGTGCACTGCGCAACGCCATCTGTGGCAAGGTCCACCTAACCACAGATACGTGGACCAGTAAGCACGGCCAGGGATGCTATATCTCCCTAACTGCACACTGGGTAAATGTAGTGGCGGCTGGGCCCCAGGCGGAGAGCTGTTTGGCGCACGTCCTTCCGCCGCCAAGGATCGCAGGGCAACATTCTTTGCCTCCTGTCTCCTCCTCCTCAGCTTCCTCCTCCTCTTCTTCCACCTGCTCATCCAGTCAGCCACACACCTTCACCACCAACTTCAGCACAGCCCGGGGTAAACGTCAGCAGGCCGTTCTGAAACTCATATGTTTGGGGGACAGGCCCCACACCGCACAGGAGTTGTGGCGGGGTATAGAACAACAGACCGACAAGTGGTTGCTGCCGGTGAACCTCAAGCCCGGCCTGGTGGTGTGCGATAATGGGCGAAATCTCGTTGCAGCTCTGGGACTAGCCGGTTTGATGCACATCCCTTGCCTGGCGCATGTGCTGAATTTGGTGGTGCAGAAGTTTATTCGCAACTACCCCGACATGTCAGAGCTGCTGCAGCAGCAGGCCATAGTGGAGTTTCAGCTGCAGCACGCACGGGTCAGTCGCACTGCGGATCAGACACACTTCACCACCAATGACTGGGCCTCCATGCGAGATCTGTGTGCCCTGTTGCGCTGTTTCGAGTACTCCACCAACATGGCCAGTGGCGATGACGCCGTTATTAGCGTTACAATACCACTTCTATGTCTCCTTGAGAAAACACTTAGGGCGATGATGGAAGAGGAGGTGGCCGAGGAGGAAGAGGGGTCATTTTTAGCACTTTCAGGCCAGTCTCTTCGAAGTGACTCAGAAGGAGGTTTTTTGCAACACCAGAGGCCAGGTACAAATGTGGCCAGACAGGGCCCACTACTGGAGGACGAGGATGAGGAGGATGAGGATGAAGCATGTTCACAGCGGGGTGGCACCCAAAGCAGCTCGGGCCCATCACTGGTGCGTGGCTGGGGGGAAACACAGGACGATGACGATACGCCTCCCACAGAGGACAGCTTGTCCTTACCTCTGGGCAGCCTGGCACACATGAGCGACTACATGCTGCAGTGCCTGCGCAATGACAGCAGAGTTGCCCACATTTTAACGTGTGCGGACTACTGGGTTGCCACCCTGCTGGATCCCCGGTACAAAGACAATGTGCCCACCTTACTTTCTACACTGGAGCGTGATAGGAAGATGCGCGAGTACAAGCGCACGTTGGTAGACGCGCTACTGAGAGCATTCCCAAATGTCACAGGGGAACCAGTGGAAGCCCAAGGCGAAGGCAGAGGAGGAGCAAGAGGTCGCCAACGCAGCTGTGTCACGGCCAGCTCCTCTGAGGGCAGGGTTAGCATGGCAGAGATGTGGAAAAGTTTTGTCACCACGCCACAGCTAACTGCACCACCACCTGATACGGAACGTGTTAGCAGGAGGCAACATTTCACTAACATGGTGGAACAGTACCTGTGCACACCCCTCCACGTACTGACTGATGGTTCGGCCCCATTCAACTTCTGGGTCTCCAAATTGTCCACGTGGCCAGAGCTAGCCTTTTATGCCTTGGAGGTGCTGGCCTGCCCGGCGGCCAGCGTTGTCTGAACGTGTATTCAGCACGGCAGGGTGCGTCATTACAGACAAACGCAGCCGCCTGTCTACAGCCAATGTGGACAAGCTGACGTTCATAAAAATGAACCAGGCATGGATCCCACAGGACCTGTCCATCCCTTGTGCAGATTAGACATTAACTACCTCCCCTTAACAATATATTATTGTACTCCAGGGCACTTCCTCATTCAATCCTATTTTTATTTTCATTTTACCATTATATTGCGGGGCAACCCAAAGTTGAATGAACCTCTCCTCTCTCTGGGTGCCGGGGCCTAAATATGTGACAGTGGCCTGTTCCAGTGGTGGGTGACGTGAAGCCTGATTCTCTGCTATGACATGAAGACTGATTCTGTGCTGACATGAAGCCAGATTCTCTGTTACGGGACCTCTCTCCTCTGTCTGGGTGCCGGGGCCTAAATATGTGACAGTGGCCTGTTCCAGTGGTGGGTGACATGAAGCCTGATTCTCTGCTATGACATGAAGACTGATTCTCTGCTGACATGAAGCCTGAATCTCTGTTATGGGACCTCTCTCCTCTGCCTGGGTGCCGGGGCCTAAATATGTGACAGTGGCCTGTTCCAGTGGTGGGTGACGTGAAGCCTGATTCTCTGCTATGACATGAAGACTGATTCTCTGCTGACATGAAGCCTGAATCTCTGTTATGGGACCTCTCTCCTCTGCCTGGGTGCCTGGGCCTAAATATGTGACAGTGGCCTGTTCCAGTGGTGGGTAACGTGAAGCCTGATTCTCTGCTATGACATGAAGACTGATTCTCTGCTGACATGAAGCCTGAATCTCTGTTATGGGACCTCTCTCCTCTGCCTGGGCCTAAATATGTGACAGTGGCCTGTTCCAGTGGTGGGTGACGTGAAGCCTGATTCTCTGCTATGACATGAAGACTGATTCTCTGCTGACATGAAGCCTGAATCTCTGTTATGGGACCTCTCTCCTCTGCCTGGGTGCCTGGGCCTAAATATGTGACAGTGGCCTGTTCCAGTGGTGGGTGACGTGAAGCCTGATTCTCTGCTATGGCATGAAGACTGATTCTCTGCTGACGTGAAGCCAGATTCTCTGCTATGGGACCTCTCTCCAATTGATATTGGTTTATTTTTATATATTTTATTTTAATTTTAATTCATTTCCCTATCCACATTTGTTTGCAGGGGATTTACCTACATGTTGCTGCCTTTTGCAGCCCTTTAGCTCTTTCCTGGGCTGTTTTACAGCCTTTTTAGTGCCGAAAAGTTTGGGTCCCCATTGACTTCAATGGGGTTCGGGTTCGGGACGAAGTTCGGGTCGGGTTCGGATCCCGAACCCGAACATTTCCGGGAAGTTCGGCCGAACTTCTCGAACCCGAACATCCAGGTGTTCGCTCAACTCTAGTCACTGTACTTTCACACAATTTTATTTCATTTAATAGAGAATGGTGTAACTAGCAAATTTCTAAATCACTTCATTTAAAAAATACGCGTCCATCCACCTGAAAAAAAAAAGCTGTAAATTCATGACCACTAGGGGTCTCACCTTCACCTAACTTGCAGTTGACTGCCTGCTGTCCGGCAAGATTTGGCCCTTGTAACAGACTCAGAAGACAGCTCATAGGAAATGGGGGCATGTCAGAGCTAGCTGAGATCCTGAGCCTGATAAAACACCTGCTTCTACACTGCCTCCTGTGTGTCTGTAAGTGTGATTTATCCCTTTCTATCAGCGTTCTAAGCTGCCTAGAGGAAAACAGGAATAGGGAGAAGTAAGTTTACTGCATACAGTACTGGCACATTCAAGTGAAGGGAGACACCCACTGCTTGTGAGTGAAATACATCTAGCTGTGCAGATGAAACAGGGAATATTATGTCTGAAGGAGACTTTTGGGAATCCCAAACATAACTGTTCCTTTACAGTTATGATTGCACAAAGAAGCACAGCCATTATGCAAACTATTTTTGAAAACTAAGGTAGGCTTTAAGGGGGTCATTTACAAACAGATATATGCCACTTTTTTCACAGATTGTGGCTTAAAGGTTATTTGCCTGCCAATCTGTGAATTTTTCCCCTTTTCTGCCGCTCACGCCAGGTGTGATGTGGGTTGGGAAAAGGGTGGGCCGGCAGGCCTGTCTCATTTCTCATTTTCTACGCCTGTTTTAGGCATAGAAAATGGTCTAAATCTACGACAGCTCCCTTGATTTAGACAAGTGTAAAGTCCGCCTAAGTTATGTAAAGGCCGGCACCTCTACATAACTTTGGCGGATGAAGAACGGCGTCTAAATCGCCAGTTTTTATAAATGTCCCCTTAAGTCTTTCCGATGCTCAGAAAATAAATCTATTATTTAGCAGCAACATATTCCACAGCACTGTTTTCCTTTTATTTGCATGATATTCCTTTTCACTTTTCTACTTCTACCCAAAATACCATATAAATGTGAGCACACCAAGCAGGTCAGATGGACTGCTGTGGCTACAGCATATAACTAGGGTTCGTGTGCTGTCCGTACCTTTAGAGGCATAGGGCTGCATAGAAGCTGCAGATTTTAAACTGGAAAATAATTCGCAACATTGCTTCATTTTTCATTGTAACTGCGTGACAATTATGAGGCAACTCATTCAGTAATTTGAGGTGTGGACCAACCATTATTAAGGCTGGTATCTGAGTTTTTTTTTAAAGGTAACCTGTGATCAACTTTATGCTGAACTCTCTGAGGGCAGCATAAATTAGTGACATCAATGCTAATTTCAGCGGTGTGTCATTCATGAGCTAAAAGTAAGTGGAGAACCAGCCTCATAATCATTGCAGCCCAGGCCTTGAAAATAGTCAAATTTACCAGAGAAGAGTCAAGGTTATTCATAATCTCCTGCACTCCCGTCCATCTGCTGATGATTGGTAGTTCTCTCCTAGAGAGAAAGGGAGAAAACTAGGTAGAAGACTGTCAGCCATCAGCAGGTGGGCAGGAGAGCAGGAATTCATGAATAACCAGGACTCTTCTCAGGTGGCCGGGACTCTTTTCCAGGCCCAGTCTGCAATGACTGTGATGTTGGTTCTCGGCAACCGCTTACTTTTAACTTTTAAATGACAGACCGCTGAAATCAACTCACCTGTCTCTACTTTATTCTCCGTTAGTATGGGCAGCATAAAGTTGATGACAGGTTCCCTTTAAACTCTTTCAGTTGCTTACAAAACATAGGGATGCCAAGGAGTTAATTCAGGAGATCAAACATGGGGCGTATGCAGTTTACCACTGACCTACATGTCCATATATTAGAATCAAGGTTCACGAGTCTAGTGTTTTTTTTTGTGTCATGTAATAATTGCCTTTTTTATGAACACTGGTGTCTAAAGCCCCATACACATTAGTGTACTGTGTACTAGGAACCTGAACAGGTGATGTCAGGGGGACAGATAGATTAGGCCAGTGATGGCTAGGCTTGGCACTCCAGCTGTGGTGAAACTACGACTCCCAGCATGCTCCATTTATTTCTATAGAGTTCTGAGAGCAACCAAGCAAGGGGGGCATCTTGGGAGTTGTAGTTTTACCACAGCTGGAGTGCCAAGGTTAGCCATCACTGGATTAGGCGAACTGAATTTTTTTGCCCCTTCCTTTTCTTCATCCAGGAGACAAGCCACCATCAGAAAAGATTGTTTGGCCCACAGCTATTAAATGTGTTTGGCCAGTGTAGTGTTTCCATAACCTAGGGGATAAATATTGGAGAATTTATCATGAAGGTAATGTTTGAAGTCAGTTTTTCTTGAGTCTGCATTGGTCTCCTGTTCAGACTCCTGACAATATGGCTGTGTTTGCCTGCATTGACCAAATCTATTTAAGCCTTAATTACAGTAGCTATCAGGCAGCTTCAACTCAGCTGGAAGACATGTATGAAGCATCTCCAGATGAGGTTTATTTTCAGGCTGAATCCTTGTAATTATACACAAAACAGTAGGTGAAAAGATTATTTTAAAATTAGAATTTGCTCTGCCTAAGACCTTCCCATTCTTCAGCTTTATACAGTTGACCCCTCATGCTACCCCCTACCCATTCAGATGTCCTTTACTTCCCCTGACCTAAATTACCTTTCCTGGATGTCCTATGGCAGCACTGTCATAAATGGGTTAAAGCCCCCTAGGTACAACTAGACAGAGACAGGTTAGTAAGCAGTAGTCATCAATCAATCAATCACCATGGCCCCTATAAAGCTGAGTAGGAAGAAGTAGACAGTACATTTTATTTCTCTCTCTCAAAGTCTCACTATATTCTGCCACCTACAGCCATTTCTCCAGTGCTTTCAAAGCCTTCCCAGGCTCCATGTCTATGTCTGTATACTGACTCCCTTCTCTAAGAGGTAGGTGCGGTCTGAAATCTGCATCAGAGTTCCTCTGTGACACTCCTATGACTTCTTGGCAGAAGATCTATTGGGGTCAAACAGTGGCCGGCCAATGTACAGTGTCATCCAATACCCATTTCTGTTTCTTCCAAAATTTTCTTGTCACTAGATAATGGTAAGGTTAAAAAGAGCCCACAAAGAAAGCACTACCTTATTCCTGTTCCAATCAGCTAAAACTCCTCAAGAGCTCTTCAACAAAATGAAAAAGCAGCACTTACCAATTAAAATATCCCCTTTATTAGTGTATCAACCATCCATAAAATACACTGGCATGAGGATACAGTATGCAGTAGCAAGGCAACGGCCATTTTGCACTGACTGCACTTCCACTGGGCTGGGATACATCTCATGGATATCTTCCTGCAAGTTCCCATATTACACCACCACTGGAAATTTCCCATGGCTGTATTACACACAAGACTCGGACATTCTTCCTCTGTAATTCACTTGCCTGCCCTTCAGCTTTTCATCTGCTTCAAGGGTTTTACCAGTACCACATTAATTCTAACAGGGTCTCTAAGATGCAAGGTGACCCATATCTCAACAATTGGCGGATAAAGGCATCCTTCAAACAGCTTCTCATGGATCTGCACATCTGTTACAGGATAATAGCTCCTTGATCTACAGTATTTCAAGGAGCCACAATTAATCCCAACTCGGGAGCTGAAATACCATGTTTCATTCTAATCTCTCGTAGGCTAACCATAAAGTTGTCTTCATAGAGGAGAGATACAATCATGAAGTGGGCAGGTCACCTCTCTCCTCACCCCCAAAGTGTCCTCTTGCTATGACAAGAAAATTTTGGATCTCCTAACTTTTTTCATAGATGTAATACTATGGGCCATATTTCATGTCCACTCCTCCAAGACAATATACACTCATTGGAACAAATGACCGCCAAAGCAGTATAAACTACTGTGCGGTGACTATACACAAACCACCAAAAATACAATACCACACATCAAATATGAATACATCCTTTATTACGTCATAAAAAACCAATTAGATAAATAAAATCATACAAATATGCAGTGTGGACTCACAATACAGTCAGCCCTCCAGTCCATACTGCATATTTCTATGATTTTATTCTAAATTTTTTTACTGATGTCTTTGGGACAAAGGTCACAATTCGCTAAGGTGCTGAAGTGGTAGCTAAAGCCCAGCATCCGCTACATGGTAAAATTTGATTCCTTAGCCTCAGAAAAATCTTTGCTGCGGAGGACTCTGTCTGTGACTTGGGTACACATGTGGGTCCAGAAAATGTTGCACAAGAAAAAAGGATTGGCCTGAAGAAGCGCTTAGGCGCGAAACGGCCGTCGCCTTTTGACCTGTGTCAGCACTGCATGTATGTTAGTCCGCCTCCAGCCGCATATGTTCTCAGCGTTGTATCTCCAGCCATCATGTATTCAGCCCTGTGTATTCAACAATGATATATTCAGCCATGATGTACCCAGCTTTGGAGGAAATAAAAGAAGATTGCACCAATTGGTGAGTGCCGCCTATACATTTTTTTATTTGCATAATAATAAGCTTCCTTATAACAGCACTGAACTGGAACTGTGATAGAGTGCTCCCATCTCTATGTGTGAAAAAATACTCCCAGGACTGTCCCTTCTAATCATATGTACCAGCAAATTGCTTCTACTGGGCGTTGTGGGCCGCCTCCATGCATTATTGTGATCCATATCCCGACCCTTGACTGCTCTGTTTTGGAATGAGCTATAAAAAACATCTCCTTTTCACTGAGCGCCTGCACATCCTGAAACCCGAGGCCGTTTTTAATGCTGCCAACAAGTCACCCACTCTAAAAGCACCTGAAAAAGCTATTAGGTAAGCTGTGGTAAATAGGCAAGTCTCGTACTCATTTTTGTATATTCTCCATAATGGTCCAACTAACTTATCCAAACCTATTCTTTACCCTAGATTGTTGTCTCACCCAACCCTTCAGTACTCTCCCTACTGAGAACGATGTGCCTAGGTCTTCACCACACCGTTTTGTAAAAACTGGTTGCGGTCTTACCTTTTTGATCTTTGCCTCTTCTCATCTCACCCAGTAGTTTCCACAACAACTGTGTATTACTTTCACCAGCATACTTTCCCTTCACATCTGTCCATGTCCTCTATGTCCTGTAGATTGTCCAAGTGCTGTCTTCCACAGGGTTTCTGACCAGGACATCTAGGATGGGATCACAAGCTGCCAAACATTGTTAGGGCATGATTCACTTAACATATGAGCACTGAGGTCTAGTCTGAAAAAGTCCTGTCATTTTCCCCTGGATAGCACACACCATCTACCATCCGAATATGCACCAAAACCTACAGAGAGTGCTGTGTCTATAAACAGCTTCAACTTCTGATTTGATTATGGTTCCTACCACCACAGTGCTGCCTCATTAAATTATGTCAGGAATCTATCCTATATTATTAAATCGTCTCTCAATTCCTTTGTTATTCTCATCTCTTTCTTCACCCCCATCATACTCAGTTATTACCGTCTATATAATGCCGTATCAGAATTGATGGGAAGATGGATGGAGCTAAATTCAGGGCAATCCTGGAGCAAAACCTGTTAGAGGCTGCAGAAGACTTAAGACTGGGGAGGGGGTAATCTTCTAGCAGGACAACGACCCTAAACATCCAACCAGAGCTACACTGGAATGGTTTAGATCAAAGCATATCCATGTGTTAGAATGGCCCTGTCAAAGTTTAGGCCTAAATCCCATTGAGAATCTGTGGCAAGACTTGAAACTTACAAATCACTGCCTATTGGGGGCGCCAATAGGCAGCGATTTGTACTTTAATAGGTGACGCAAACACAAACATTTAACAGCAACTTTTGCTAGGTGCGCGCTAAGACTTCAAACTTGCTGTTCACAGACGTTCTCCATCCAATCTGACTGAGCTGGAGCTGCAAAAAAAAAAAAGAAGGTGTAATTGCAGTGAAAAGTGGTCCTACAAAGTATTGACTCAAGAGGGCTGAATACAAATGCACGCTACACTTTTCAGCATTGGGTTCAGAGCTAGACATGTCCCTGGGGTCATCTATGGAGTAGTAGATGTATTAACCAGGGTAAATCACATCAAAATTATTCAGACTAGCCCCCAATGTTCACATGTTAAGTGAACCATGCCCAAGACTCTGAGAAATATTCTGAAGTCTAGGCTAAATTTGCTAAATCTTTACAGGAAATGGGGGTCCCAGTGGCACATTAGAAAACTGTTGAACCAACTACAAAGCTTTCATATTTGGGAATTGAAATTCTTATTTTACACACTTGAAATTGACTCCATAGACAGTTGGTGTAGGTTACCAGCAGAAAAAAGGTGATAACTTTGAAAAAAAAAATCAGTAGGAAATACGTGGGCTCTGATAAAGTCACATTGGAGGAGATACAATCATTGCTGGAGTCCCTTAACTTTGCGTGTCGTGTTACGGGGAAGGCATTCTGTAGACGGTTAGACGTGAGTACGGTGGGGGTGAATAAAGAACACCACAAGATAAAAATAGCAAAAGGAATTGAGAGAGGTTTTAATAATATGGGATAGATTTAATGAGGTAGCACTGCGGCTGTAGGAACCAGAGTCAAATCAGAAGTTGAGGCTGTTCACAGATGCAGCAGGCTCTATAGGTTTTGGTATAGGAATATGGAAAGATGAGTTTAAGACTTGCCTATTTATTGAATGGCTTTCTTAGAAGCATATACAGTGGGTGAGTTGGAGGTAGCATCAAAAACTGTGAAGTCAGGCCTCAGGTTTCAGAATGGAGCGAACCACATGTGCATAACTTGATGGGACCCATGATGTCATGGCAACCTCCAAGTTATGTTTTTTATTATAACATTACTTACCTGATTATAAGTGTTTGGATTGATCCCAGGCACATGCTTGATCTCGGGGTCTTGAAGACTGCTGATTGGTGATTCTCCAACGGACATCCAGAACCTATAAAGGCAGAAAACATCGTCACTGGCGCATTCTCGTAAGTGAAATATTTAGATCCCTCCCTCCCTTTTATTTAGTCGCTTTGCTTATTGACGGGGGTTAAGTCACTCTCTGAGTGGACTGACGGTTATTGTTTTGATTAATTTGGACGGTTAATGGTTAATGTTAAGTTGTTTGGTTAATACTTCAATAATTAATTTGAAATTGTAATAAGCATCGCGGCCATTTAAGTACCAAAAATAAATCTCGGGGTCTTGAAGACTGCTGATTGGTGATTCTCCAACGGACATCCAGAACCTATAAAGGCAGAAAACATCGTCACTGGCGCATTCTCGTAAGTGAAATATTCAGATAAGGACCTGCTCTGCTACTCGTCATGGAGGATCTCCTTAAACAGCTAATTTTGAAGGCCGATTACCAATGAGGCGAAGCCTGGCTACGTCGCTGTCTTCAGCTTCCCTCTGGACAAGAAGTCATTCTGCCCATTCCTTCCTCTGATCTTGTCTGCCCAGGACGCAGCGCGAGCCCTCATCCAATCGATGAAATCTCCCTCACTGGCGCGCGCATGCGCAGTGAATCTGAGGTTACATCTCCAGTCAGGAAGTGCAATAGGAAGTGCATATTTTCCATCCCAATATGCGCCTCCTTCTTCTATCAGGAAATCCAACCTACAGCCATCTACCGTTAACAGAGGGGCCAGTAATTCTCATCGCAGACGCAACATTTCTTCAACTGCCACTCTGCAGTCCGCTTGTGCAGCACCCACCAACCGCCTGATCAACAACAAGCATGCATGGGATAGGCATAAGGCCATCCTTCATATAAGATAGGGCCGGGGGCTATCCATAGTATTCAGTATATTGGGCAGACTAGATGGGCCAAATGGTTCTTATCTGCCGACACATTCTATGTTTCTATGTTTCTATCGATCCCGTTATAAGTGACTGCGCTCTGCAGGGCACTTCTACTCAGGACAATTCAATTCCAGTCATTGACTCTTCTTTAAAAATTCAATTATTTAATGAATTTATTCAATTCTTAAAGGGAACCTGTCACCAGTTTTATGGTGTCCTAACTAAGGGCAACATAAATAAGTGACTGATTCTCTTAGCAAAATGCTGGGTCACTTTCTTTAATTGACCCAGTCAATCTGCCAACATCTTGTATTGAAAAGCTCCAGCTCATAATGATGAGTCATGAATATTCATGAGCTCCTGACTCTTCCCGCCTACCTGATTGACAGTTATTTTCCATATGAATCAGCAGCAGGTGGGCAGGGGAGTGGCTATAGCTGTTAATTAAATAAACGCTGGACTCAATGACATCACGCTGGACTCAAATCAGCTCATTAGCATGCAGCATGTGGCATCTTTGTGTGTATATTATGAGGTAACCATCTGTCACACCAGTAAGTGAATACATCTAAGGCACTTTTTAGTAGTTAATGATTGTATATAATTATAAAAATGGATCCCCACCCCATTCTAGTGCGACATTATCTTATATTTATTGTATATAATTAGTTAGATTATAATCAAAGATCCACATGACAGGTTCCCCTTAAATAAGCAATCTGTTGCACCTGGCAATGTTTGGTCTGAGCCTGCCACTTTTAGCCAGTCCAACATTGGCATTAATGTAACAGATGTCACTCCAGTTTTACCTATCTCTCCTGCTGTTAACACATCAGATCTCTTTGTCCCGGAGCTTGAACACAGTTCTGGGATCAGAGAGACGGTTGTTAAAGAAGTTATGACTTGTCAAGTATCCCCTTTAGGTTTTCACCTCTCTCAAATTGTTAAGGAAAAAATTTGGAGGAGAGATTATATCAAAATTTTTTCCTTATTACCCTCCTCCAATTAAATTGTTAAAAATGAATCTTCCAAAGACAAAAAAACAGAGTCAGATGATAAGAAGAAACCGCTACAAAAAAACTCTCAATTGGATTCAGGCATTTTGCATTTACGCCGCTGTTTTAGGGGAAAAGCACCCCTCTTTGTGTACCGGTCTCTTCTATCACATTGACTCTACAGTATATTAGAAGCATACAGGAACTTTGGAGGCATGGGATGGTGTTCTTATGACGAATCTTTTCGCCAAAGATTGCGGTCTATCCTAATTTAAGCTGGGGTAACAAAGACGTAGGCTTATGGTTGAGCCTTATGCTCCCCAATAAAAACTACCTTTTCCGTCAACAATCTAATTCCAATAATCTCAAAAAAGGTATCTGCTTTGCCTACAACGAGGCTTACTGCAGATGGCAATCCAATTGCAGGTACCGCCACAAATGTTCCTACTGTGCCGGACCTCACCCAGCTAACAAATGCTTCAAAAAACAAGGGATTCATTTTCCAAATTCCAGCAGAGACATTCAATCAAATAAGTCAGGTGACACCACTGAATTTACAAAGATTACTCCAGTGGTTAAAGCTTTATCCAAACATACAGATGGCTAAACTTCTATATTTATAAAAGTTTTTCCAGGTTTTTTTTACGTACCTCAATTCGACGGTCCAGGTTGTGTTATTGTTGAAAATGCAGCTTCTGTAAAGAAAAATTTAGATATTGTTAAGGAAAAGATACTGTCTGAAATTTCTGCAGGCAGAATAGTGGGTCCATTTGATTTTCCTCCCTTTGTTAATTTCCGTGTTTCCCCTTTAGCTATTGTTCCTAAAAAAGAGCCTAATTCTTACCGCCTTATACACAATTTATCTTTTCCAAAACATTCTTCTCTAAATGACGAAATCGACAAGAATAAAGCTAGTGTTAAATATTCTTCGTTTGATCAAGCTTTGAATCTTCTTCAAAAAGCTGGTCGACACGCTCTTCTAGCTAAAGCTGACATTAAGTCTGCTTTCAGATTATTACCAATAAATCCTAATGGTTATAATTCTCTTGGTTTTAAATTCCTTAATAAGTTCTTTTATGATATGGCCCTCCCATGGGTTTTACTTTATCTTGCTTCTATTTCGAAGCCTTTTCCACATTTTTGCACTGGATAGTGGAAGTTCATTCAGATACTGGATTTATTCTACATTACCTTGACGACTTTTTATTTATAGGTCGTAGGGATACTCCAGAATGTATGAATCTCCTTCACAAGTTCATCTGTATTGCTGATTATTTTAATATCCCCCTGGCAATGGAAAAAACTGTTTTTCCTACTACTTCTTTGAAATTTCTAGGTATTTACATCAATACAGATGCTATGGAGTTCAGTATTCCGTTTGAAAAAAATTCTGAAACTATCCAGCTCCTACCCTTTATTGCTAGCAAGGAAAAAACTACTCTTAAACATCTTCAATCTTTACTTGGATCTTTAAATTTCATTACTAGAGTGATTCCCATGGAAAGGGTCTTCTCTAAAAGACTTTATGCAGCCACAGCAGGTAAGTCTACTCCTTACTCTCACATAAGAATAACCAGAGAATTAAAATAGGATTACTATATGGTCACAATTTTTGAACGACTTTAATGTGCACACAATTTGGAAAAAAAAATAATTAGACTCCGACACTCTATCTTTTTATACAGATGCATCAGGTGCCATCGGTTATGGAGTTTTTTTCAACAATAGCTGGTCTGCAGAAAAATGGCCTCAATCTTTGATTGAGAACAAAAAGTATTCAAAAAATTAAGTTTTTCTTGAACTCTTCCCTGTTATGGTTTCGTTATTAATTTGGTTCGACGAATTCCAAAACAGGCGAATTTTATTATGCTCAGACAATATGGGAGTTGTTTTTTCCATAAATTGTCTGTTGTCCAAGTCTCCTTTGGTATCGTCATTATTACGAAAATTGGTATTACATTGTCTTAAGTACAATATATGGTTAAAAGCAAAATTTATCCCAGGTAAAAATAAAAATCTTGCTGATGCTTTATCTCGTCAGCAGCTCTCGAATTTTTTTGCAATGGCACCTCAAGCTTCTCTGAAAGGAATTCCATGTCCAGATCACTTGTGGAGTATTACGGAAGATTAACTAAGAAAATGTTGGCCCTTTCGTTAGCCAAAAGTACATGGGCAGTGTGCTGTTCCAGCCTTTATTCTTGTATTCATTCTACAATTGTTTGTGTTTGCATTATATTATTACTTACTGTGTTGTATAACGCTGCCACCCTGTGGTTATTCTTATAATACCATTTATAGTGTGTTATGTAATTTCCATTGCATTGCTCTCCTCCCTCTTTTGTGACATCACATCCTCTGTAAGGTCCTTCGCACTTCCTCTTTCTGGCAGACCTTCAACCTGGTGAGAGCTATTCTTTTTGATCTCTAATATCCTCCCTGCATACCTTCATTTCCCTGCATTTGTATACAAGGCAAATCAATAAATGATCAAAGCTTCACCATTGTATTCTCCTCACTGGATCATCACATGCAACTGGTGCCTATATCTGGAGATATTAGTGAGTTCAGCTATCTACCATTGCTTGTACAGGGGCTATCACTCACAACCAATCAGGGGATAATCTCTAACGTACATCTGTGGCAGAATAGTCAAAAAGAAGCTTAATCTACAGTCTTGCATGTCTACACACAGTCTGCCAGCGAGCTTAGAGCTGTACGCCATCTTACACGCACGTGGCTTCATAAGCATAGTGCACAAGCTGGAATACCCTCTTAAAGAGACAGTACCGCTTAATTAGGAATAACATGTCCACAAGAAGCTTAGTGGATCTCTCAGTAACTGAACATACAGAAAGTCACCCTGCTCCCAAAAACTCAGATATGCAGGAAGCAGAGACCATGTTAACTGAAGAACAAGCAGTACGATCTAAACGTGTTATCAAGCCAACACAAAAGATTAGAGAGAACTTTGAGACGACCAAAGAAGAGTTCAGTGACAATTTAAACGATTTATGGCAGAGAACTGAACACTATATAGCAGCTCTTTTACGATATAACAACGACCCAACAAAGTTAACCACAACGTTGAATCGCTTAACTAACTCCTATGTCCACTATCAACGACTCTCTGCTAAGTACATCACTTTCCTGAGCGACTCTGATTTTGACGAAGCCTCAGAGGAGCTGAGTGAGAGAAAGAATCTCCTTGAAGAGAAGGATGCCCTAGTACAAGATGCTAAGAGCAAGGCAGAACTCCGCATCGCACATTTACAGGAGACGAGATCCCATCGATCAACTTCAAGTAAACATACCCTTTCATCTTCCAAAACCTCTCGTTCCGGAATGTCAGCCTTGCATGACAAGCTTATAGAAGTCCGGGCAGAAGCAGAGGAAGCTAGCGTAAGAAGTTCCTTTGCTAAGAAGGAGGCGGAGATTACGAAGAAGAAAGCAGAAATGGAGGCTAAGAAAGCAGAAATGGAGGCTAAGAAAGCAGAAATGGAGGCTAAGATAGCAGAAATGGAGGCTGAGACAGAAGCCCAGCTAAAGATCCTCCAGACAGAAAGGGAAGAAGCAGCTACCTTAGCTAAACTAAAGGTCCTCGAGCAAGCATTAGGCCAAGGTACCGGCCCAGACTGTTTCGTTCCAGGAGAAGAGGAAGACCCAGCCGACCGCACTGCCAGGTATGTGCTAAGGCAACCATCACCTACTCCTCCTGCTAAATCGCATGCAGCAACGCCACTTCTAGCTCACCAACTGGGCGAACCTACAGAGTACCAGAAATCATCACAGCCCAGTAATAAGGTAATATCTAGCACCAAGCGGGCTGACCATCCAGAGACTAAACCGCTGCTTAATCCTTATGCCACATCATTCCATCCTGATCAATCTCAACCTTATCTGCCAGAGCCCCTACATGCTCTAGAGACACCACAATGCAATACTGCAATATGGAATGGGAGATCAGACATGTCAGACTTTGCCAAATACATGATGCGCAGGGAGCTGATTAACATTAGTCTCTCAAGTTTTGATGACCGTGCCGAAAACTACAGGGCCTGGAAATCGACCTTTAAAGCAGTAATCGGTGACATAAACCTCACTGCCATGGAGGAACTTGACTTGCTCATCAAATGGTTAGGCCCAGAATCTGCAGAACGCATAAAGACATTAAGAGTGGTTCACGCAGGCCACTCAGAGGAAGGTCTCGCTGCAGCATGGGAGAGACTTGAACAAACCTATGGCAGTCCAGAAGCTATAGAAAGTGCCTTATTTAGGAGACTTCAAGCCTTCCCAAGGATAACTGGCAAAGACAATCGCAAACTCCAGGATCTGAGCGACCTACTAAAAGAACTTGAATTGGCAAAAATGGACCACCTTGATACCGCCCATGGTGTCAATCCAATAGTGTTGAAACTACCACATGGCATGCAAGAGAAATGGGCAGACCAGGGCTCCAGATACAAGAGAGAACACAATGTGTCTTTTCCCTCTTTCTCTTATTTTACCAGATTCATCATTGACCAAGCTCGGAAGAAGAATGACCCCAGCTTTGACTTCACTGAATCCACTCTACCTGCTTCATCCTCATGTTCAAGGTATGACAACACCACAAATAAACGTAGAGACTTAAGGGGGACAGTATCCGTTAGAAAAACCAATGTTCCACTCATTTCAACCTGCACTACTAGGAAGGAATACCCTGTCCTCAAAGAAAAGGACCCTAACCGCATGTGCCCCATCCATAAAAGACCTCATCCTTTAAAGGAGTGTCGTGGGCTCAGGGCAAAGACCTTGCAAGAACGCAGAGAGATACTCAAAGAGCTTGGAGTGTGTTACAAGTGTTGTGCCTTATCTAATCATATGGCGAAAGACTGTAAGGTTATTATCAAGTGTGCAGAATGCAACAGTGACAAGCACGTTACAGCAATGCATCCTACCTTGCCTTCAGACAACGCACCATCTCAAGCTGCAACCAATGCCGTCGCACTTCATGGCGGGGAGCCACCGGCTCAAGAATTAGCTACAACTACTATTTCCTCTTCCTGTATGGCGATATGTGGAAAGGGGGCTGATTCTAAGTGCTGTGCAAAGGTGTGTTTGGTCAACGTCTACCCAGAAGGGCAATCTGAAAGAGCCATCAGAATGTACGCAATTATTGATGAACAAAGCAATAGGTCTCTGGCAAAACCTAAATTCTTTGAGATTTTCGGCATAGCAGGAGAAGCAACACCATATACACTCAACACTTGTTCTGGTCGTGTAGAGACTTATGGCAGAAGAGCCACTGGATACCTTATCTCCTCCATAAAAGGGAACGTTCATATACCCTTGCCAACGTTAATTGAATGCGACCAAATACCAGATGAAAGAGATGAAATTCCTACTCCAGAAGCTGCATATCATCATTCCCACTTGAAACATCTAGCTAGTGAGATCCTCCCTATGGACATGAATGCTGACATCCTACTTCTGCTCGGGAGAGACATTCTGAGGGTCCACAAGGTACGTGAACAATGCAACGGTCCTGATAATGCCCCATATGCACAGAGACTCGATTTAGGCTGGGTAATCGTGGGCGATGTATGTATAAATAAAAGCCACAAACCATCTCAAGTGAACTCCTTCAAAACCTTTGTGCTCAACAATGGTCGCACATCTCATTTTAAGCCATGTGTTCATCATTATGAGGTGAAGGAAAGGCTTTCTAACCTCTTAAAGACACCAGACATCATTCCTACCAGTTATGACAACTTGTACAAAACACAGTTTTTCCTAACACCAGACGACGACAAACTGGCCTTGTCCATGGATGACAAAGAGTTTATTAAAATAATGGACGATGAATTCTTCAAAGATGCATCTAACCACTGGGTTGCACCTTTACCTTTCCGTGCTGTAAGAGCCAGACTCCCTGACAACCGGGAACAAGCACTCTCCAGATTCATCTCCTTGCAACGTACGTTAAAAAACAAACCAGAAATGAAAAGTCATTTTGTGGCCTTCATGGAAAAAATATTTCGCAATGATCATGCAGAGCTGGCTCCACCCTTACAAGAGCATGAAGAATGCTGGTACCTTCCATCCTTTGGGGTATATCACCCACGGAAGCCAAACCAAATTAGAGTGGTATTCGATTCAAGTGCCAAACATAACGGCGTATCTCTGAACGACGTCCTTCTCACCGGTCCAAACCTGACCAATAATCTGGTGGGAGTGCTCATGAGATTCAGAAAGGAGCCAGTTGCCATTACTGCTGACATTGAACAAATGTTCCATTGCTTTATCGTGCGGCAAGATCATAGAAACTACCTCAGGTTTCTTTGGCATAGAGACAATGACACCAGCAAAGAAATGGTTGAATGCCGCATGAAGGTGCACGTGTTTGGTAACAGTCCTTCACCTGCTGTTGCTACATATGGCCTACGTAGGGCTGCCTTAGATGGTGAGTCAGAATTTGGGGAACATGCCAGAAACTTTGTCGTCAGAGACTTCTATGTGGACGACGCACTCAAATCCTTCCCTACAGCGGAGGAGGCCATAGATCTGCTCAAAAGGACACAAGGTATGCTTTCAAAGTCTCGTCTAAGGTTACATAAGATAGCCTCTAACTGTGCTGCCGTAATGAAAGCCTTCCAGCCCAGCGATCATGCCACAGAATTCAGAGATTTGAATCTAGGGATAGACAATCCACCAGTACAGAGAAGTCTGGGCCTGAGGTGGGACCTAGCAAATGACTCCCTTGGATTTCAAGTTAACTGTGCAGATAAACCATTTACTAAACGGGGAGTTCTCTCAGTGGCGAACAGCCTATATGATCCCCTGGGATTTGTGGCACCTTTGACTGTACAAGGCAAATTCCTGTTAAGACAGTTCTCAGAGTCTGTATCTGACTGGGATGCTCCGCTGCCCTCTGACAAACAACAAAAGTGGGAGTTGTGGAAGGAATGCTTGCATGCATTAGACAGTATTCACATACCAAGGTGTTACACTCCAACATCCCTTACAGCCACCCGGAGGAGAGAAATCCACATCTTCTCAGATGCGTCTACTGAAGCCATCGCAGCTGTTGCTTATTTAAAGGTAATAGACTATTCCAATCAAGCACATGTTGGATTTCTGTTTGGAAAGGCAAAATTAGCTCCAAAACCTGAGCACACCATTCCTAGACTCGAACTTTGTGGGACTGTGCTAGCCGTAGAGATTGCGGACTTTATACAACGCGAGCTGGATATTCAGGTGGATGACATTCAATTTTACACAGACAGTAAGGTTGTCCTGGGTTACATCTACAACCAGTCAAAACGCTTCTACGTTTATGTCAGTAACCGTATCGAAAGGGTTAGAAGATCCTCTAAACCTGAACAGTGGCACTATGTTCCATCTCATCTCAATCCCGCAGATTGCGCCACCAGACCGGCATCTGGAAGAGTCTCTGCAACTTCTTCTTGGTTGACAGGTCCAGAGTTTCTGCTGAACCAGAATGAAGAAACTCCTATCCAAGACGTCTTCAGTCTCCAGGACCCTCATGAAGATCCAGAGATTCGGCCTGAAGTTAGTACCTTCATCACCAAGTCTGAAAGGAGCGCTGGCTTGGGCTGTCATCGCTTTGAACGCTTCTCTAGATGGTCAAGACTCATTCACATCATTGCAAGGTTAGTCCACATTGTTCACTGTTTTCATGCTGAGAAGCATAACACTGACTGTCGCAGTTGGCACCTGTGCCATAAACCTCTAACGGCAGAAGACATTATTCTAAGTGAATTGCTTGTGATACATAACGTACAGCAGAGTGCCTTTAAAATGGAACTGAAATGTATACATGACAAGCAAGATATACCAAAAGGCAGCCCCATTGTCAACTTGAAACCAGTAATTGATGATCGTGGCATGCTGAGAGTTGGTGGTTGCCTAAACAAGGCTAAGCTAGAGATTGCAGAAATGAATCCCCTCATTATTCCTGCCAAACACCACGTTACTACATTGCTGATACGGCATTATCATGAAAGAGTCCAGCATCAAGGCCGACATTTCACTGAAGGCGCTTTAAGAGCCGCAGGTCTTTGGATAGTGGGAGCAAAAAGACAGGTTGCTCATATTATTCACCATTGCATTAACTGTCGTAAGGCGAGAGGAAAATTACAACATCAACAAATGTCTGATTTGCCAGTTGATAGGACAAGCACCGAACCACCGTTCACTTATGTTGGTCTGGACGTCTTTGGGCCATGGACAGTCACTGCACGTAAGACCAGAGGTGGTCATGCAGAAAGCAAACGATGGGCAGTGTTGTTTACATGCTTAAGTGTACGTGCTATACACATTGAAGCAATAGAATCCATGGACGCTTCTAGCTTCATCAATGCTTTAAGACGATTCCTCGCCATCAGAGGACCAGTAAAGCAAATAAGATCTGACTGTGGAACCAACTTCATAGGAGCCTGTCAGGAGTTGCAAATTGACTCAAAACCAGTTCAAGACTACTTAGCCAATAATGGTTGTACATGGATCTTTAACCCCCCGCATGCCTCTCATATGGGCGGTTCATGGGAAAGAATGATAGGCATCACCCGCAAAATATTGGACTGTATGCTGATGGACTCAAACTTCTCAAGGCTCACCCATGAGACTTTGACTACCTTCCTGGTTGAGGTATCCGCTATTGTCAACTCAAGACCTCTTGTACCTGTATCTATGGATCCAGAATCCCCTGCCATTCTCACTCCAGCAACTCTTCTCACTCAGGAGTTTGGATCTGTTCCTAATCCACCTGAAGAGTCTTCTTCTAGTAACATATATCTGAAACAGTGGAAGCACGTTCAACATCTGGCCAACTGTTTCTGGAGCAGGTGGAAAAAAGAGTACTTAACGCTTTTGCAAGCACGTAGAAAGTGGCAACAGGTCAAGCCAAACTTACAGATAGGAGATCTTGTACTCCTGAAAGACCAGAACGTGGAAAGAAACTCCTGGCCCATGGGACTCATCTCAAAAGTCTTCATCAGTGAAGATGGCAAAGTTCGCAAGGTGGAAGTGACTATCGCAAAACAAGGCCATCCCAAATCCTTTATCAGGCCTGCATCTGAGATTGTTCTCCTCTTACCCGTAGAGGAATGATTTTTTACTTGAGGAACTTTATTCCTGGCAACCAGAAGACTCAAGGCGTTGGACTGTTCCAGTTCACCATTTCCAATATGTTCTCTTTGTTTGTTTTTTGTCTTTCAGGTTCCAACATTTCATGGACATTTTGTAGTTGCATATATAGTGAAATCCAAGGATTTCAGACGGGGAGTGTGCTGTTCCAGCCTTTATTCTTGTATTCATTCTACAATTGTTTGTGTTTGCATTATATTATTACTTACTGTGTTGTATAACGCTGCCACCCTGTGGTTATTCTTATAATACCATTTATAGTGTGTTATGTAATTTCCATTGCATTGCTCTCCTCCCTCTTTTGTGACATCACATCCTCTGTAAGGTCCTTCGCACTTCCTCTTTCTGGCAGACCTTCAACCTGGTGAGAGCTATTCTTTTTGATCTCTAATATCCTCCCTGCATACCTTCATTTCCCTGCATTTGTATACAAGGCAAATCAATAAATGATCAAAGCTTCACCATTGTATTCTCCTCACTGGATCATCACATGCAACTGGTGCCTATATCTGGAGATATTAGTGAGTTCAGCTATCTACCATTGCTTGTACAGGGGCTATCACTCACAACCAATCAGGGGATAATCTCTAACGTACATCTGTGGCAGAATAGGCAGCCTATTCTGCCGCATGGCTCGAATGGAAGGAGTTCTGTGAAATAAGTCATTTAGCAGCTTCTGAATTTGTGATGGAGAATTTCAATTTATTTATAATTAATTTATGGAAAAGGCTTAACAGCTGAGTCTATTTCAAAAAAGTTATCCGCTATTTCTTTCTTTTTCAAATTAAATGGTCACAACTCCATCTTGAATAACTTTAAAATCAAACAAATTAAAGGTATTAAAGATCCTCTGTTCCTAGAGAAAGAACCAATCAGTTATCCATCCATCAAATAGCAGGAATTTTAAATCAATTACCTTGTGTATGCTCCTCGGTCTACGAGACATGTTTGTTTTCTGCAGCTTATTTTTTAGCATTTTTGCAGCACTTCGAATTGGTGAAATTGCAGCAGAAAATAAACATTCTGGTCCCCCCCCTACTCATCTCCGACATATTAATTGGTAAAGAGCAAATTAAACTATTCATTAAAAGATCAAAGACCGATCAAATGGGAAAAGGTGTTTGGCTTACGCTGAACAAGTCTATATGTCCCTTTGAAAACAAGTCTAAGAGAGAAAACATTTTTGGCTTTATTCACTCACGCCGATGGCTTCTACTTAACAAAATACCAATTTAATTTAGTTCTTAATAATTGTCTGATAAGATTAGGTTACATAAACCAAAACATTTCTGCGCATTCTTTTCGTATAGGCGCAGCAACATTTGCGGCAAAAATAGGCTTAGATAATTCTATTATAAAACGCATAGGTAGATGGAAGTCCAATTGTTTCAAAATATATATTAGACCTAACCTTCTCATTCATTAATTTCAGGAACAAAACGGAACATATGGATTTTAGGTGACGATCTCATTAGATATGCAAGGAAAAGATCCAATATCAGGAAATCCACAAAAAATGTGGGTTTTTCTGAGGAATTTTCTATTGAGTGGAGAGCAATGTCTAACCTCAGAATCTCTGATATTCTTCGTGAAGTTGATTATTTGTTTTCTAATTTTCACCTTCCTGATTTACTCATTTATTGGTCTACGAACTCCAGGAACTGATGTTCAAAATAAGACACTTACTTCATAACTCTGTTCTTGTATTTTCGGACATTGTTCCCAAATTTGCATGGTCCCGTTCTGAGCTGTCATTCATGGAAAAAATAAGAAAAAGAATCAATAAGAAAATTGAACTTTTTATGCAAAACATCGGTCATTTCTCTTACAGGCACATGGAACTTGAAGGTTTCTTAAGGGGGCTTTATCGTCCCGAGCTCGACCAACTATCTGAAATAGGATGTGATATTTTTATTTCTGAACTTAAAAATATCATTGAGAGATATGTTACTTAATTGCTTGCGATGCTTTGTTGGCCACTTCGCTCGCGATTTGGCGCTTTGGGGGTTAAGTCACTCTCTGAGTGGACTGACGGTTACTGTTTTGATTAATTTGGACGGTTAATGGTTAATGTTTAGTTAATACCTCAATAATTAATTTGAAATCGTAATAAGCATCGCGGCCATTTAAGTACCAAAAATAAATAAAGTCCAACTTGTTTATTCTATCTATGTATGATGGTCTTCTTCTATTGATTAATGGTTGCCTATGACATCATGGAGCGAACCACATGTGCATAACTTGAGGGGAGCCATGATGTCATGGCAACCTCCAAGTTATGGTTTTTATTATAACATTACTTACCTGATTATAAGTGTTTGGATTGATCCCAGGCACCTGCTTGATCTCGGGGTCTTGAAGACTGCTGATTCTCCAACAGACATCCAGAACCTATAAAGGCAGAAAACATTGTCATTGGCGCATTCTCGTAAGTGAAATATTCAGATCCCTCCCTTTTATTTAGTCGCTTTGCTTATTGACGGGGGTTAAGTCACTCTCTGAGTGGACTGACGGTTATGGTTTTGATTAATTTGGACGGTTAATGGTTAATGTTTAGTTGTTTAGTTAATACCTCAATAATTTATTTGAAATCATAATAAGCATCGCGGCCATTTAAGTACCAAAAATAAATAAAGTCCAACTTGTTTATTCTATCTATGTGTGATGGACTTCTTCTATTGATTAATGGTTGCCTATGACATCATGTACAGGATGTAGGCAAAAAGTGATGTATTTCATAGTCCCTTCCAAAACAGACCAGTCAGGGTTTGGTGTATGGATCACATTAATGCATGAAGGTGGCACACAATGCATGTGACCAACATCTTTTGTGTGGACAGGAAGCCATTTTCTCTATGTATTCCGATGGGAGCCTCAATGTCGGTCTTATAGGAATATACAGAGAAGTAACTGACTTCCTGTCCTGTGTCAGTTGGAGATCAGAGTGTTGGTAACATGACACCGCTGAGGATCAGAAGGGAGGTTATAACTGACAAATACAGTCACTGGTAAGAAGATTATCTTCACTACAGTTTACATCATGCACTTTTCTAACAGGTCAGAGAATAAAAAATGTTGTGGGGGTGCTCCTTTAAGATTGACAAGTGCTGGAAACTCACTGCGAGTCTTTGCGATTCACTTTTACAGGAGGTTAGAGAAATGCAGGTCTGGGAGCAGCAGGGTGGGTCAAGGGCAAAATGGAGATAGTGACAGTGGCTGGGGGAGGGAGACAGGTACTACAGACAATAGGTAGTTTAGATAAGAGTAAGTAATAGCTGATTGGCTAGAAGTAGTGTGAAGGGAGGGAGGGTCCAAGGTATAAATGATGAGGACTGGGAAGGTCTTAGGCGTCTTTCATGCCAATGAAACAGATTGTGTCAATATCTGTTCAGGAAAAAAACTGATGGTTTTGTACACAAGTTCAGTCAGTTTTGTCTGCGATTGCGTTCAGTATTTCAGTTATTTCCGTGCAGGTGCAATCAGTTATGGATGAGCTTTTCACGTGCGTGAAAAAAAAAAAGGAAGAATTAAAATCTACATGTCCTAGCAACCATCAGTGAAAAACACATTGTATCCGGATGCAATGCGTTTTTCACGCAAGCCTCACTTACTTCTATAGAACCAGAGCTGCGTTAAAAACGCAGAATATGGGACTTCCGGTTCCGGCGCGAGCATGTAGAGACGCTGGGGACTGATGCTCCGCTCCACCGCCGAATATATCTGCTAGCCCTGCTTCTCTGAGAACTGCTGGAGGGTCACCGCTGATTTTGTGAGGCCCTGGCCATTGCATGGAGCGTTACTTGTTGAGAAGTGGGCAGAAATCTACTCCCCAGGCGGTAACTGACATTGAAAGAGCGGACGGGACCTGTCCTAAGATGGCGCCGTTTCCTCCCCCCTCGCCGAGGTCAGCTTCGGCAGACGAACAAGATGCCCAAGTTGCTAATACACAGCTGGATCTCTTTGAGACTTCTGGTAAGGCGGTGGATGTCAAGATACTAGCCATTGAAGTGGCAAAACAGTTAGCCCCCGATATAATAGCCTATTTATCTACTACCCTGCATGCAGCGCTTAACAAATTAAAAGAGGAGGTGGACTTACAGGACCACAGGGTATCTGAGCTGGAACAGCGGGTGGCTTGTATGGAGGAGGAGGCGACAGACACCGCGCAGAAGATGCGGGATTTGTATCAGCTGGCTGAAAAGTTAAATTACCGCGTTGAGGATCTTGAAAATAGGTCCAGGCGCAGTAATCTACGCTTGGTCGGTGTACCTGAATCTGTGCCGGTAGCAGAACTTCGCCACGTTTTTTAAATTGAATTACCGCAGGCTCTGGGTCTCCAGGGAGGAAGAAGGAAGGTGGAGAGGGCCCATAGAGTGGGACCCTGGAGAGATCAAACGTCGTCAGCCAATAGTAAAGCGGACCAGAGGCCAAGACAGGCGATATGCAAGTACTTGGATTACTCTGATAAGGAGGACATTCTACGGGCAAGAAAGGAGCCATTGATTCTAAAAGGAACTAAAATCCTGCTTTTCGTCGATTATTCAGCGGAAGTGGCGCGAAAGCGGAGGGCCTTTGGGGCAGTTTGCACTAGCCTCTATAAGAAGGGGACCAGATTTCAATTGGCCTACCCTGCTATTTTGCGGATACAGCTGTCTGACGGTGGCTCCAAGCATTTTACGAATCCAATGGAGGCGGAGAAATTTATGCGAAATCGAGTGGGTCGCAGGCAGGAGACCGTCGACTTGGAGGAGGATCGTCGAGATACCAACATGCGGTCTGGAGGCAATGGATGGCACCGGGTGCCTCAGATTTCTTCGTCCCTACCACAGAGGATGGCTAAGTTCCAAAATTCTTCGGGAGCAAAATTTGCGAGGAAGACGGGAGGACTTTGATATCGTTGACAGGTTATGTCTTGGTTACTGGGACTTTCTTTGCTAATTTTGGGGAGGGGCTTTTATTTTCCCTTTCTACAGGGAGTGCAGAATTATTAGGCAAGTTGTATTTTTGAGGATTCATTTTATTATTGAACAACAACCATGTTCTCAATGAACCCAAAAAACTCATTAATATCAAAGCTGAATATTTTTGGAAGTAGTTTTTAGTTTGTTTTTAGTTTTAGCTATTTTAGGGGGATATCTGTGTGTGCAGGTGACTATTACTGTGCATAATTATTAGGCAACTTAACAAAAAACAAATATATACCCATTTCAATTATTTATTTTTACCAGTGAAACCAATATAACATCTCAACATTCACAAATATACATTTCTGACATTCAAAAACAAAACAAAAACAAATCAGTGACCAATATAGCCACCTTTCTTTGCAAGGACACTCAAAAGCCTGCCATCCATGGATTCTGTCAGTGTTTTGATCTGTTCACCATCAACATTGCGTGCAGCAGCAACCACAGCCTCCCAGACACTGTTCAGAGAGGTGTACTGTTTTCCCTCCTTGTAAATCTCACATTTGATGATGGACCACAGGTTCTCAATGGGGTTCAGATCAGGTGAACAAGGAGGCCATGTCATTAGATTTTCTTCTTTTATACCCTTTCTTGCCAGCCACGCTGTGGAGTACTTGGACGCGTGTGATGGAGCATTGTCCTGCATGAAAATCATGTTTTTCTTGAAGGATGCAGACCTCTTCCTGTACCACTGCTTGAAGAAGGTGTCTTCCAGAAACTGGCAGTAGGACTGGGAGTTGAGCTTGACTCCATCCTCAACCCGAAAAGGCCCCACAAGCTCATCTTTGATGATACCAGCCCAAACCAGTACTCCACCTCCACCTTGCTGGCGTCTGAGTCGGACTGGAGCTCTCTGCCCTTTACCAATCCAGCCACGGGCCCATCCATCTGGCCCATCAAGACTCACTCTCATTTCATCAGTCCATAAAACCTTAGAAAAATCAGTCTTGAGATATTTCTTGGCCCAGTCTTGACGTTTCAGCTTGTGTGTCTTGTTCAGTGGTGGTCGTCTTTCAGCCTTTCTTACCTTGGCCATTTCTCTGAGTATTGCACACCTTGTGCTTTTGGGCACTCCAGTGATGTTGCAGCTCTGAAATATGGCCAAACTGGTGGCAAGTGGCATCTTGGCAGCTGCACGCTTGACTTTTCTCAGTTCATGGGCAGTTATTTTGCGCCTTGGTTTTTCCACACGCTTCTTGCGACCCTGTTGACTATTTTGAATGAAACGCTTGATTGTTCGATGATCACGCTTCAGAAGCTTTGCAATTTTAAGAGTGCTGCATCCCTCTGCAAGATATCTCACTATTTTTGACTTTTCTGAGCCTGTCAAGTCCTTCTTTTGACCCATTTTGCCAAAGGAAAGGAAGTTGCCTAATAATTATGTACACCTAATATAGGGTGTTGATGTCATTAGACCACACCCCTTCTCATTACAGAGATGCACATCACCTAATATGCTTAATTGGTAGTAGGCTTTCAAGCCTATACAGCTTGGAGTAAGACAACATGCATAAAGAGGATGATGTGGTCAAAATACTCATTTGCCTAATAATTCTGCACTCCCTGTATTGTTTCAGGAATGTTTACAGGGACATTTAATAATTTCTGGGGATTTCAGATTATAACAACTAGTTGGCGGTGGTGTGCCGCGTCTAATGCTAGAAAAAAGGGAGTTCTTGAGCTGATTGTGGTGTCCATTATATGTTTTTTTTTTTTTCTTTTTTTAACTTTTGTTAGTTTTATTCAGTATTCTTGGCCATGGTTCTAATGTGGCTTATTTTTCTCTGTTTTGGGGCAATGTATGAGCAATCAATTTGTGATGATCCATGGAGTGCTGTCGGGCTGGGAGGCAGTGCTTCAATAGATAATGTTCAAACTTTGATGGAGAAGTGGGGAGGGGTTCTCTGTCGACAGGTGGGTATTACGCTAATAACAAATTTCTGAGGATAATCTCGTGGAACGTGAAAGGATTGAAATCTCCTAACAAGCGCATGAAAGTTCTGAGGCAATTGCGTAGGTTGAAGGCAGATATTGCCTTGTTGCAGGAGACCCACCTGTCGACAGCGGACTTCCATAGGATGAAGAAGTTATGGGTGGGAGAGGTGTATGGCTCTGCGGCTGTAGACAGAAAAGCAGGAGTCTTAATCCTAATAGGTCGTCACTTGTCACATATAGTTCATTCTGAGAAAGCCGATGACATAGGGAGGGTGATACATCTTCACATTTCGGGGACTTTAGTCTATACAACATTTATGCACCGAATCGGGGTCAAAAAGCCTTCTTTGACTCACTATGTACTAGAATTCTGCAGGACACGCATGGCGCAAAAGTGGTGGGGGGGGGATTTTAATGCCGTGATGAACCAGTATGAGGATAGGAGATCAGCTCGTGATCATAGTCACCATTATTCTCTGGGGGACTTTGCCGAGTCGTTATCTCTCAGGGATGTGTGGAGGGTCTCTAATCCTCAGGGGAGGGAATTTACTCACTACTCGCATGTGCACAAAAGTTGGTCCTGAATCGATTATTTGTTCTTGTCATCAGCAATTTTGCATAGAGCGGCTGACATTGCCATAGGTGATATGGTAATTTCGGATCACTCTCCTCTTCTATTGGATATCAGCGAGATGTATACTGGGGGATGTGAGTTTATATGGAGGTTCCCTAATTACCTGGTGAAGGATGACGAAATTGTGAAACTCTTGAAGGGGTGGTGGATGGAATTTGTTGATGACAATAGGCAACATGCGAATGATCCGATATTATTTTGGGAAACGGCCAAAGTTGTTCTGAGAGGTAGGTTGGTGGCTTATGTTTCTTCTATCAAGAAGGTAGCCAGGACGCAGTATGAAAAAGCTAGTGCATGTTTAAGGGATGCTTACAGTAACTTTCTCTTGGCCCAGACCCAGATCACCAAAGAACGCTGGATCTCGGCTAAGAGAGACTTTGATGCGTGGGCAGAGAAAATCAAGATTTCAAAAAGGTCTCAGCTAGATGTTCGTTTGCATAGATTTGGTAACAAATCTGGGAAGTTGTTGGCCTCATTGGCTAAAGGTAGGCGTCCTTTGATAAGATGTTTGAACACTAAGATGTTTGAACACTATAAGGCGGCATTTTATCAAAATGTTGGGGATAGGGTGGAAGAGGGGAGGGCTTTCTTGGAGCGAATTTCTTTGCCAACTCTGACAGCAGAGCAGTTGGGTACCCTGAACGCCCCATTGACGGCAGCGGAGGTGCAGGCAATTGTAAAATCCTTTCCCTCTGTTAAATCCCCAGGCCCGGATGGTTATACGGCGGACTTTTACAAAGCTTTGGATGCTCAAGTGGTGCCGTATTTGACGTCCCTGTTTTCTTCTCTAGTTGAGGGGAATGTGTTGCCCGAGCGAATGAATACAGCTCACATAACGTTACTTCATAAAGCTGGAAAAGATCCGGAAAACTTGTCATCTTATAGGCCAATATCCCTAATAAATCATGATCTTAAAATTTTATCGAAGTTGCTAGCTAATAGATTGGCCGTTGTACTCCCCACTCTGATTTCCCCTGCGCAGGTAGGTTTCATCAAAGGTAGGGTGGCTGTCACCAATTTAAGGAAGGTACTGTTAGCACTTTCAGTGGCCGGGAAGGTGGAGTACCAGGGTCAGGATCCAGCCATTCTCACTTTAGATGCGGAAAAGGCTTTCGATAGTATTAACTGGAAATGGCTGGGTCTTGCCCTGGACTCGGTAGGTATTAATGGGATGTTTCGTACACTTTTAGATGGGTTATACTTGGGTCCGAGGGCAAGGGTCTGTACAGGAGGTTATTTATCTGATTCTTTCTCGTTGCAAAGGGGAACTAGGCAGGGTTGCCCCCTATCTCCTCTCTTGTTTGACTTGGCGATAGAGCAAGGTAGTCAAGGTAGCTGGACTCGGAGGACTTATTTGAGGGTTTGTGGTTAGGTAAGAAGCAGATGTGAACGGCCTTGTTTGCTGATGATATCTTACTTTTCATGTCTAACCCTGCTAGAGATATTGGGAGGATTACTGGGGCATTGGAGGAGTTCGGTGCTCTTTCTGGGCTAAAAATCAAAAGATCAAAGAGTGAGTTCCTATTTTTGAAGGGCGGGGGGCAGCGGGTGACAGGAAGTGACCTGGGGGGTATACCAATTGCTCGTTCTTACATAACTTACCTGGTGTCACTACCAGAGCTTGGAGGAGTTCTCACTGCTCTGTTTCTCCGCCCCTGTGATGAGCTCTTTACTTTCTGTTTCCTTCCTCCCAGCTGTTCCTCCTGCGTTTGATTTCCCTGCCTTTAAATCACCCCTCCTCCTTTTGTAGTGTGTGGATTATATTTCTCATTTGAGTTGTAGCTCTTGCTTGAGTATCTTCCCTTGTATGCTATCCTTTCACTGGACCTGTGTTCTGCTGCAGCAAGTACTCCGGATATTGCCAGCCTGTCTTTGGATCCGTCTTCACTGCGGCTGCAGCTCCTTCAGCTAAGTGTGCAGACATTGTAGTGTATCTGTGTGTTTTCTGACTGGATCCGAGGCGACCACGGTTCCCTCCATATACTGAGCAGGGCACCGGTGGCCGTGCCCCTTCCACTATTGTAGGGGTTACAGTGGTCATCAGTCTTAGGTACGCGGGCATGCCTCGTTCCACCATTTGGATCCAGGCATGGGCTTAGCAGCATAGGGAGAGCTTTGAGGGTCTGACAGGGGTCACCCTTTATCCTCCCTAGTTTGGGTCCGGTCAGTAGCTCTATTTTCTGTGCATGCTCTTGTTGCTCACATACAGCCGTGACACCTGGGTATTAAAGTTGGGACCACTCCTGAGTCCATATACAGACTTAATTACGATCCGTTAATAACTAAAATAGTTAAGGAATTGCATAGATGGCATGATCTTCCGCTGTCGTTGCTGGGGCGTAATCATCTTATTAAGATGATGTCAGTTTCCAAATTGCTCTATCCTATGCAGACTATCCCCATTTTGGTAAAACATAAAGATGTCTCTAAAATTGTTAAAGCATTCAAAAACTTTTTGTGGCATGGCAAGAGGCCTAGGATACCAATGAGTTCCCTAGTGAAAGGGATTGAACAGGGAGGGATAGCATTTCCCAACATAAGGAACTATAATTTGGCTTGCATGGCAAGGCATGTATGCGACTGGGTAAATGGCTCTAGTTTTTACTCAGCCTTAACGTTGGAAAGGGAATTCTGTGCTCCCTGGTCCCCTGTGGCATTGTTACATTCAAGATTGAGTGTGATTCCTGTATTGATCAAGCAATCTTTGTTGTTCAAGGATACAATAGCTGTGTGGAGGATTCTTCGGAAAAAGTACTAGTTGTCCTACAGAATCTCCAAGCATCTTCCTTTACGGAACAATCCTGAATTTCCACAGGGTAATAGGAATAAATTGTTTGAGGAATGGAGGCGGAAGGGGATATTATATGTGAAACATTTATTACATGACACCGAGCCCAGATGGCTGACGGGAGAAGAAGTGATGGCAAAGTTCTCCCTGTCGTCCTTCCAAACTATTCAATGGTCTCAGTTGAAGGAGGCTGTGATAAATCAGCTGGTGTTGGTGCAGAAGGAGGTTCGTAGAAATATTTTAGATAAGATCTTAGATTTAGGAGGTGGGATGGTTTCGATTTCTACAATCTACACTGGGACTAGAGATAGGAGTACATTTTTGGGGAAATGGGCTGAGCAGCTGGATGATGGTGATATTGAACAGAAGATAGTGAAAGGTTGGGAAGTAGTTAGGAGGCATGTAGTCAATGAGTCTTGGAGGGACACTCAGATTCGACTTATGTATAGAGCTATCTATGGCTTTAATATCCCCCCTCATCCAGCTAAACCAGACAGAATAACCAATTGCCCAAAGTGTGGAGTAGGTTTCTCTGATTTATTCCATGGGATTTGGACTTGCCCTCAGAGTAAAAGATTGTGGGAGGAAGTGGGGAATTGGTCCGGAGGATCTGGGGAAGGGAGTTTACATTGTCCCCCAAATTGTACTTATTTCATTATGAGGAGGGAGAAGTAGGTCAAGTAGGGTTACCCCGTTTGTTTCATACTGTATGCATGGTAGTGAAGCAAAGTATTCTGCAAAAATGGCTTCAAGCTAATACTCCAGGATTACAGTTCATAATAGAACAACTAAAAAATGTATTTCATATGGAGAGATTAAACTCTCTCGCTGCAAAGGAACGACAAGCTAAGGGGTTGTTTCAGAAATGGAAACCGTTTATTGTGCATTGTATGTCTGACGAATAAATACTGTTAATTATGAGACCGTTCACGCTTACGGAATGGTACCTTGTGGGTCAATTAAATGGGACGTTAGGTCGTTTGCTACTCCGATCTGCTAGTACTTCTTAGTTCTGTGGGAGGATTGCTTAAATATGTCATCATATTTTGATTGCGTGTACTGACTGTACTTTATTTGTGAATGCATAATGCCCTTATGTTTATTATTGAATTGCCTATTGCACTTGTAGTGCTGTTTTGTGTTCAGAGATGTACACTCTGAATGTATTGTATGTCTTGTTGGGAAAAAATAATAAAGAATTATAAATAAAAAAAAAACGCAGAATATAGAACGTGCTGCAATTGTGCCTGAACGCAGAAATGATGAGTGAAAAACGTAAAATCGTGTGTAAAAAACTCATGTACACAGACCCAATAAAATGAATGGGACAGGGATGAGTGCAGGTACAATGCATTCACGTCACCATTGCACCCATACGGAAAACTCGTTTGTGTGAAAGAACAAGTTTTGGACTTTCCCAGCCACCCTCTGTTTTAGGTTAGATTGTAAATAATTAGCTGTTATTTCTTTTGATTTCAACCAGTTGTTTGGTACCAGATGACACCTGACAGACCCACACGTCGAGGCTAGGCACTGCTAAGTGGCATGCCAGCCATCTGTGGGTATTTCAACCAGCTAGGAGGTACCAAGTTGGTTGATGTACCCACAGACAAATGGCATGCCACTTAGCAATGCCTAGCCCCCATACAGTATTTAACCAGTAAACAAAGTGGTGCTTACCACAGTTTTTCCACCAAACCTGGCATCATTGAAACCTTGTTTTTCTTTCTGGTATGGCTTGTAAAGATGTAGTATTTATGGGAGGTTAGCATGTGTGCTCCTTATAACAGCAATATGACCATGAGACATGGGACATGACACTTCCCATCTGAAATCTTTAGAACTGACAGTAAATTACAAACATTACCAATAATTTTCCTGCATGAGAATTCGACAGTAGGTCCTGAGACCTGAAAGACAAAATAGAAAGCATGCAAAGATATAACTGAGAAAATGAAAACAAGGAGTAAACACTTATTATTTTAGTCTACATCCTGCGGCTAAAGGTACTGAGGACTGTAATAAACCACAGTAGGCAAGTTTAAAATAATAATCCATCTTCATATTGGGGAAACTGCAACTTGCCAACACGTCCACCAACCCATGAAATACTCCAATTGGTAACGGTAGTGTCCTTCTTCAGGTGTATTCCCTTTTTACATAATGAAAAGATGATTATTTGTGCCAGGGTTACAGAGCTGATGGGAGCATTACTATTTCCTAAACTACAATGGCTTCCAGGCACTGGAAGAAGAGAAGGGCTCATTACCATAAGAGAAAATCCAGCTCACCTCCCAATCCACAGCCCTGTGCACGGAACGAGCCAAGCAAATCACTCTTGTAGAGAATAGAAGAAAATAGTTCCAGCACTTGAAATAAAACTCAGTTGCACTTTATTTCTTCTTGTAGAATATGACTCACATGGACACAAACCATCACCCCAGCATGGTTGACACATTTTGAACACAGGTGTGTTCTTAGTCATAACCTAAGGTGACTATCCTTCCTGGGCTTTAAACACACTTCACACCCCCAATGAAGTCAGGGGTGGGGATATACAAACCCCTTACTAAGGAATGCTCATTAAACTTGCCATATATAACAAATAGAATCTACATATAAAATTACATCAAATGCGACATTTCATGCTGTGAGGTAACAACCAATATATAATCCCAACCAAAAATTTGGTCCACAACATGAAAAATGCACATGCACAATGTGAATGAAATAAAAAGGAAAAATTGTACAATTAATTTCCATAGTTTACATTGTCAAAATTAAAATAATATAAAGTATTACCGGTAATACTCTTTTGACAACATATAATGGAATTTAAAATACAAACAATAGGGCGGTGGCTCACTCTGGACGGAACTGTGGAACAGGTGCTGCTAATCCAATTTTACAGCATGGCCATGCTCATAGACGTGGAGGTGCTTTTCTTACAGGTGTGCGATCCAGCCCATACGCGTTTCGGGAATTCTCCTTCCCTTCATCAGTGGGCATGGCCATGCTGTAAAATTGGATTGAAGGACTTTAACAATAATCGGACCTATACCGAAGATACACTGTGTCCATTTCAGTGTGCCGGACGAGAATCCCGTTTTGAAACCTCGTGAGATTTCGGGTAAGTCAGCTGCAGCTGAACGGAGCGAGACGCCGGCAGTGTCCCGCGCCGCCCGACTCACGCTCGAAACAGACCATCCACAACGAGGGAGGTAAGAAGCCTTCACATATAAGCCTAACATCTACAGTCATTACGGGACTGAATAATAATATAAAGCAAGCTGGTGCATATGACCGGCACCCAACGTCCGGGAAGCATATACTAATACTCCAATGCATGCAGTCGATCAGAGACTGAATTAGAATATTTCAACCATCTGTCTACATTGATGTCATAATACCAGCTTATAATATTTGGGAAATATCTGTGAAACAGAACTGTAACCAGAAGTCTCCTGGAAAGGAGGACCTTAGTTATTTATTTTACTCTACAAGTGGATTCCTAGTATTACAAGACGTCAATTGACTTATAGCACTCTGGTATAAACACCATTAACCAGACTGCAATACACTGGACAAAACCATCCTGACAATTTTATAATCCGTGGACTATTTAAAGTGCATTATTTGTTTTATTGTATTTTATTCATTAAAGAGGTTATCCGAGTTAATAAAAAAAATAAAAAAAACACTTAAAATCCATCAGGATATACATATAATTAGGTTAAGCTTGATTTCATCAAGTTAAAACCCATATTTACACCTTTTCATGGTCCTGTCATTGCTTTGTTTACAGGCTGCAGTACATGCTGAGGGGGCGTGTAACAACAAAGCCTGAGCTCTGCCTCATGAATATTTCTGGGCGTGAACAACCTGACCTTTCCCCGCCCCCTGCTCTGCACTTTGCATAAAAATAAATAAATACACACACAGGGCAGAAGACCTCCCTGTCACATTGCAGCTGTACAGTGTAAGTTATGTTATTTTACATACATTTCTTTCATGTTTGGTTTTGTTTCTAGTCTAAAAATTTTCTTTCTGTTATTACAGTATATCAAGGAGGACGTATTTGCACTAATTCCAAATTCCGTCACCATAGAAAATGAATGGGTCCGCACCCGTTCCGCAAAATTGCAGAACAAATGCGGACCCATTTGCGGATGTGTGAATGGAGCCTAGGCTACTTTCACACTAGAGGCAGGATCGATCCAACACGCTGTTCACCCTGTCGGATCCGGCCAGCCGCTATTTTGCCGTGCCGCCGGACTGCCGCTCTGTCCCCATTGACTATAAAGGGGACGGTGGTGGAGCTATGGCGCAGCACGGCAGTGCACAGCGAGCGGCCACTTGACTAAAAGTCCTGGATTTTCGACTTTTTATGGTACTTTCACACTAGCGTTAGTGTGATCCGGCAGGCAGTTCCATCGTCGGAGCTGCCCGCCGGATCCGCCAATCAGTGTGACAACTGACAGCATTTGTAGACGGATCCAGGTGCGGATCCGTCTAGAAATGCATTGCAATAACGGATCCGTCTATCCGCTTGCCATGTCGATGGACGGATCCCTCTTGCAGTCTTTTTCACAGTTTTCATGTTCTGCGCATGCGCAGACCGGAAGGGCGGATCCGTCCTTCAGTTCTTTTGCAACGCCGGATCCGAAAGGCAGCTCCGTTGTCGGAGCTGCGTGCCTGCTGGATCCGCCGATCAGTGTGACAAGTGACAGCATTTGTAGACGGATCCAGGTGCGGAGGGGAATGTTTACAAACTGCCACCTCTAGCCCCAGTGAATGCAGGAGGGACAAACATACCCTGTGCTGCTGGAGAAGAGATCACCTCGGCTCTGGTGTACTGCACATGAGTGATCGCATAGCAGAGCTGAGGCAGTGACAAGAGCTGGAGGGGGAAGGGCACCAGAGGCTCTGACGTCTCGTTTACAGAGCCGGGCCACTCCCTCAAGCAGGGAGAAGCTTGTAAACGAGACGTCACCAGCAGAGCAGGGTTACTGACGTCAGGTGTAACATGACCCTGAACTGAACTGGCCAAACAGTGATAGATAGGTGATGAAAGTGATTTTAAGAATCTTTCACTGGTCTACAATAAATGCAATTAGAATAGATTTATTTAAGTCGGATAACCCCTTTAAATCTTTATTTCATTTCCTTAAAACTATCTTCCACAAAAAAAAAAAAAAGGGTCGAAGGTAGCAGAAGATTCCGGCCCACTGCGCATGTGTGAAAAAAGACGGCTTGGCGCAGTATGAAATCGCGTCGAGTCCAGTTAACAAGAAAAGGGCTACAGCGCATGCGCGCCTAGGGTAGGGTAGCAAATTTTTACAGGTCAGTGCGCAGTGTTCCGTAATTTGTTGCTACCTGTTCCGTTATTTTATGCTAACTGTAACATTTTGCTATCCTTGTCACTTCCTGTTGTGAGGTAGCCGCACGGAAGGGTTTTGAAGGAGTTGTACCCACCGCTCTTACACCTTTCTATGGAGTCAGTTTTGATAACAGCGTCTAATATACCTGCTACCTGGTCCTCTGGTGGTCCCTTTTGCTTGGATCGACCACCAGAGGACACAGGCAGCTCTGTAAGTAGCACCAAACACCACTACACTACACCCCCCCTGTCACTTATTAACCCCTGATCACCCCATATAGACTCCCTGATCACCCCCCTGTCATTGATCACCCCCCTGTAAGGCTCCATTCAGACGTCCGTATGTTTTTTACGTATCCACGGATACATGGATCAGATCCGCAAAACACATACGGACGTCTGAATGGAGCCTTATAGGGGGGGTGGTGATCAATGACAGGGGGGGTGATCACCCCATATAGACTCCCCGATCACCCCCCTGTCATTGATCACCCCCCTGTAAAGCTCCATTCAGACATTTTTTTGACCCAAGTTAGCGGAAATTATTTATAATTTTTTTTTCTTTTCTTACAAAGTCTCATATTTCACTAACTTGTGTCAAAAAATAAAAACTTCCATGAACTCACTATGCCCATCATGAAATACCTTGGGGTGTCTTCTTTCCAAAATGGGGTCACATGTGGGGTATTTATACTGCCCTGGCATTTTAGGGGCCCTAAAGCGTGAGAAGAAGTCTGGGATCCAAATGTCTAAAAATGCCCTCATAAAAGGAACTTGGGCCCCTTTGCGCATCTAGGCTGCAAAAAAGTGTCACACATCTGGTATCGCCGTACTCAGGAGAAGTTGGACAATGTGTTTTGGGGTGTCATTTTACATATACCCATGCTGGGTGAGATAAATATCTTGGTCAAATGCCAACTTTGTATAAAAAAAATGGGAAAAGTTGTCTTTTGCCGAGATATTTCTCTCACCCAGTATGGGTATATGTAAAATGACACCCAAAAACACATTGCCCAACTTCTCCTGAGTACGGCAATACCACATGTGTGACACTTTTTTGCAGCCTAGATGTGCAAAGGGGCCCACATTCCAAAGAGCACCTTTAGGATTTCACAGGGCATTTTTTACAGATTAAGATTTCAAACTACTTCTCACGCATTAGGGCCCCTAAAATGCCAGGGCAGTATAACTACCCCACAAGTGAACCCATTTTGGAAAGAAGACACCCCAAGGTATTCCGTGAGGGGCATGGCGAGTTCCTAGAATTTTTTATTTTTTGTCACAAGTTAGCGGAAAATGATGATTTTTTATATTTTTTTTTTCTTACAAAGTCTCATATTCCACTAACTTGTGACAAAAAATAAAAACTTCCATGAACTCACTATGCCCATCACGAAATACCTTGGAGTGTCTTCTTTCCAAAATGGGGTCACTTGTGGGGTAGTTATACTGCCCTGGCATTCTAGGGGCCCTAATGTGTGGTAAGTAGTTTGAAATCAAAATGTGTAAAAAATGCCCTGTGAAATCCTAAAGGTGCTCTTTGGAATGTGGGCCCCTTTGCGCATCTAGGCTGCAAAAAAGTGTCACACATGTGGTATCGCCGTACTCAGAAGTTGGGCAATGTGTTTTGGGGTGTCATTTTACATATACCCATGCTGGGTGAGAGAAATATCTCGGCAAAAGACAACTTTTCCCATTTTTTTTACACAAAGTTGGCATTTGACCAAGATATTTATGTCACCCAGCATGGGTATATGTAAAATGACACCCCAAAACACATTGTCCAACTTCTCCTGAGTATGGCGATACCAGATGTGTGACACTTTTTTGCAGCCTATATGCGCAAAGGGGCCCAAATTCCTTTTATGAGGGCATTTTTTGACATTTGGATCCCAGACTTCTTCTCACGCTTTAGGGCCCCTAAAATGCCAGGGCAGTATAAATACCCCACATGTATTTATTGGGGGGCATTTCTCCTTCCAGGCGGTGTGTGCAGCATATTGGGGGGCAATGATTAATACAGGTGGGGTGAGCAGCATATTGGGGCATTGTTTAACCCATATGGAAGAGAAATATATTTTGAATATATTTAGCAAATAAATTTATATGTTTGACATATATGTACAATATATTGTCTCACTCAAATATATTTTAAGATATTTAAAAAATGTAAATGAAAATATATTTTACAAAGTTATATATTTGAAAATATATTTTTAACATTCAGCTGTAATGAAAAGCTGTATGGTATCAGGGAGGCAGTATCTTTATAATATAATGATCTCTCTCTTTGGGTGGTCCACACTTTGGAATCACTAGAAGAAGTTTCTGTCAGGTCTGCAGCCTAGTATGAATCGACTAAGTGGAAGTTTACTATAGAATGGCCGTTTGCTCTTCTTTTTAACCACCTCAGCTCCCCTAGCTTAAACCCCCTTAATGACCAGACCACTTTTACAATTCTGCACTACACTACTTTCACGGTTTATTGCTCCGTCATACAACTTACCATCCAAATGAATTTTACCTCCTTTTCTTCTCACTAATAGAGCTTTCATTTGGTGGTATTTCATTGTTGCTGACATTTTAACTTTTTTTGATATAAATCAAAAATGACAGATTTTTTTGCAAAAAATGACATTTTTCACTTTCTGTTGTAACATTTTCTGTTGTAAAACTGTTAAGCCCCTCCTCCACAGCTATACCCTCAGCCTGGAGAGAGAGACTGCCAGTTTTTTGCTTAGTGTCCAAGGAGGCAAGACACTCCCTGCTCTGCAGGGCTGTTTTCTCCTTGTTTAAATTTTGTTAAAATTTTGATTTTTACTTTTTTCTTTTCTTTTTGTTCCAGACCATCAGGGACAACAGAGACGCACTAGACCTCTCTGCTTCTCCCGGGGTTGAGCTGCGCCAGTGCCGGTCACCGCACTGCTGCCTCCCCCACAGAAGGCAAGGTGGACCAGGGCAGCCCAGCTCCCCTGCATCCCGCCAGCGCAAGTCCCTCTTCCAGCGTCCTGCCACTACGGTGCCAGTAGCTGAAGGGGCGACCCTGCTGGAACGGACCGAGGGTGAAGACGGCTATGGTGAGAGAGTGGCTTCTCCAGCCCTACGTCCCCGTCCCCCCCACCACCCCCAGTCTCCTGCGTGCCTGACCCCCATACTGTGCCTCTGGACCCTTCCCCTGCTGGATCTAGGCTGGCCCCTGGGGTGCCGCAGAGCACTATGGGGGCAATCTGCTCCCTGCTCCCCCCCCCTTTCCTGGCCCCCATAGGACATGCAGCTAGTGGCTGTCTCCCCACCGCTAGTTGCAGAATGCTGCGACATAGTTTCTGCCGCGTTTGCCTGCCTTCTCCTGCCGGTTCCTCTATCCACACGGGCACCCGATCTCAGGGTCCCCCCATCTCCTTACCGGAGTGTTGCTCAGGGCCTGGGGCCCGCTCCTGACGGCAGCGGCCGGCATTGATGTTCCGGTGCGGCCGGGCGCCGCAAAAATTTTGGCCCAGGCTTCGCGGCCTGCTAGGCCGCCATTCCGGGCCCCTGACTCTTCCGGCCGGCGGGGTGGGCTCCCGCGGCCGGCATTGGGCTTGACCACTATGCTCCAACGCATGCGCAGTTCCTTCCCTGAGGCTGATGCCAGCACAGGGAAGGAACACTATGAGGACACTGCACATGTGCTAGCTCACACATGGCGAGATTACGGCGCTCTGGCTGTCTGACGTCGGGGAGCGAGGAGGAGATTCTAAAGATGCGGGGCGGTGCTGGGCTTCTTCACGCTGGACTCCTCTCACATACAGGACTCATCTCAGGGTAATTTGCATATGGATCAAATAGTTTTTTCCCCACAATAAAAGCACATAGAGCTTTGGGGACTGGGTATTGCAGATGTGCTAGCGGCGATCTAGCAACCCATGTCCTCAGCTCTATACATCAAATCCCGGTGACAGGTTACCTTTAATACCTTTGTGCTTTTCAGATCTCCATGTTGAATCCCTTGCCTTGAATACTGTATTCCCTGTTCCTTTTAGAATAATTGTGACCGACTGCTGTGTCTATAGTTATTCAGTCAAACGCTTTATTTATTTTTTTCTTGATTGCCGACTGCGATGAGCCTGTTCTCCTGTGGGATACGAGGGAGATGAAGGGGTCGATGATGGCTACGCTCCACGTCCGCCTAACGCACGGATGCGTTGGGCGGGCTATTCTGGGTGGACGCATCTAAGCGTCATCTCGCGAGACGCGAGGTGGCGCGTAGATGCGGCCCGCGCATGCGCAGTTCGCGCCGGTAAAAGGCGCAGAAGAAGTTGGTCACCAACCTGCCAGCCAATGATCAGCGCTGGCAGGTTGGTGATTTTGAAAAATCGAATCAGAAGTCACCTAACACATTATATTTATAAATATAATGTGTTAAATGGCTTCTGTGCTCTCTGCTGGGTCCTTTTCTTTGGTTGGACCAGTGGCGTAGGGATCGCCATAGCAACCATAGCAGTGGCTATGGGGCCCGTCCGACCGCATTCAAATTTTATTTATTTATTTTTTTATTTTTTTATTAACACACACAGACACTACACACAGGCAGCCAGGAGGTGGCGTAACTGCCGGGGAAGCAGCTGCTTCGGGGCCCGACAGTTTATTTTCAAGTTAGTTAAATATCGATGTCTTACTGTTCAGGGCCCCTTCACAGCAGCAGTCTTAATGTTCAGGCCCCCTCGCTAATGTGCTCTAATCTTACTATATATTCTAAAGTCTCCTGATGTATCAGTGTATCAGAGGCAAAGCATTAACCCTCACAGCCATAAAGGAGGCATTGCAGCTGACTGAAAAAATTTGACACTTCTACTGTTATAGCTGGCTAAGTGTACATCTATACACATGACAGCTGCCCCAACACACCCAGCACTGCTATATCTCTATATGACAGCTATCCCAGCACACTCAGCTCTGCTATATCTCTATATATGAGCAGCTGTCATGTGTATAGATGTACACTTAGCCAGCTATGACAGTAGAAGTCTCATAATTTGAGGAGGGGGGATCTGTTGATGGCACTATTTAGGGGAGGGGGGGGATCTGTGGATGGCACTATTTAGGGGAGGGGGGATCTGCTGATGGCACTGTTTAGGGGAGAGGGATCTGTGGATGGCACTATTTAGGGGAGAGGGATCTGTGAATGGCACTATTTAGGGGAGGGGGGATCTGTGGATGGCACTATTTAGGGGAGGGGGTTCTGTGGATGGCACTATTTAGGGGAGAGGGATCTGTGGATGGCACTATTTAGGGGAGGGGGGATCTGTGGATGGCACTATTTAGGGGAGGGGGGATCTGTGGATGGCACTATTTAGGGGAGGGGGATCTGTGGATGGCACTATTTAGGGGAGGGGGATCTGTGGATGGCACTATTTAGGGGAGGGGGATCTGTGGATGGCACTATTTAGGGGAGGGGGGATCTGTGGATGGCACTATTTAGGGGAGGGGGGGTCTGTGGATGGCACTATTTAGGGGAGGGGGATCTGTTGATAGCACTATTTAGGGGAGGGGGATCTGTGGATGGCACTATTTAGGGGAGGGGGATCTGTGGATGGCACAGAGGGGGGGGGGGGGCCCATCATTTTTTTTTGCTATGGGGCCCATGCATTTCTAGCTACGCCCCTGGGTTGGACCCTGCAGAGAGCACAGGTCACAGTGAGTACACCAAGCACACTACACTTAGCCCCAGATCACACCCCCATCACCCCAATTAACCCCTTGATCACCCCTTTCAATCACCTGTCAATCACTAGTGAAAGGGAAAAAAGTGATCAGTGTAAACTGTCACTTTTTTTTTTCCCACTAGTATTGACTTTTAGGTTTAGCTTAGTTTAGGCCCCCTTTGGTAGGTAGTTAGCTTCCGTTAGCGCCCAGCCCACCGCACCGCAGTCACTGATTCGCTGATTAGCGTAGCGCTAATCAGCATTTGTACATTTATAGTATCTGTAAGTGATCAGAACTGATCACAGTCAGATCTATAATAGTATTAGTGTCACCTTAGTTCGCCCCCTACACCCAAACCGCAGTGTTTGCCCGATCAGGCCTGATTGGTCGCCCACACGTGCGTTCATCCACGCCCGCCATTTCTTGGGTAGTCTCAGGGAATACCCCCTAAATTTAGTAGTCCAAATGGCAAGGAAGGGGTATTCTTCTGAAGAGGCCTACAGGCTTCTGACCCAGTCGGATGAGGAATGGGAACCCTCATCTGATGAATCTAGCGGGTCAGAATATGAACCTGTAGAAAGTAGTGGCAGTCTGACCCAAAGTTCGGACGAGGAGGTTGAGGTCCCCGATAGCACCAGGCGTACCCGGCCCCGTGTCGCTAGACCACAGGTTGCGCAGGATCCGCTTCAAGGGGGCAGAGTGGGGCTGACGCTGTCGGATTACGCGGTGAGGCATACACCAGCAGCGCAGCCCATCCTGGACCTAGTACCAGCACTGCCGTAGAACATGGTGAAGTGGCGAGCACCAGAAGGGCAGTTGAAGCTGGTACGGTGGCACGTGCAATAGTTCCCCCGTCGCAGCCACTGCACAGACAGGCCTGTAGAGCCCCTAGAATCCCTGAGGTGCTGGGAAACCCTGATTGGCAGCCCCCATCTTCAGCCGCACCAGTAGTTCCCCCTTTCACCGCCCAGTCTGGAGTTCGGGTTGAGACAGCTCAGATCGCATCGGCACTTTGGTTTTTTGAGCTGTTCTTGACTGCGGAGCTCTTGGACTTAGTGGTGGCAGAAACAAACCGGTATGCCACTCAATTTATAACCGCCAACCCGGGAAGCTCTTATGCCCAGTCTTTACGGTGGAAACCCGTCCAAGTTTCCGAATTTAAAACTTTTCTGGGCCTTCTCCTCAACATGGGCCTAACAAAAAAGCATGAATTGCGGTCATATTGGTCCACAAACCCAATTCATCACATGCCCATGTTCTCTGCTGCCATGTCCAGGACACTATTTGAGACCATCCTGCGTTTCCTGCACTTTAGCGATAACAGCACTGTGGCGAAACCAACCTCGCCACTGGGTTTTGGAGAGGCCTGTTTACCAGCCTCTTGCCTCAGGATTATGGCCCATACTAACTTTAAAGGAGAAGACAGACCGGCCGCACAGCTTAAATCTGTCTTTGGAATTGTATTTTGTTATGTGGGGGTACCCAGATAGCAAATTTTATTGTATTTGTGTATTCTGAGTGCCATTCACCTAATGATATGCACTCAGACTTGAGCTATCTGGGGCTATGTTAAATGAATGTGTTTGCTGTGGGGGTGTGACATTGGGTGTTTGGGTGGTGATTTCTGTCCTGTTGTCTTCACATGTGTATTGGCGATTTCCCTTTGTCCTGAGAGATAATTGAATTGCTCCTCGGGTGTCTCCAGGGCAGAGAGGAAGAAACCATGATGCATTGTGGGGATGTGTTGTGTCTGTGTATCCTGAGTGCTACGTATCTGTCCTGTGTCACAGTCTTCCTTCTGGTCCCCTAGGGGCGTGTCCACCAGATGGGGACCTGCATAAATACAGGCGGGTAGCCCTCAGTAAAGTGTGCTGCTTTATACCTTCATGAAGTCTTGGCTCATGTTTGGGGGATGGAATAACTACACTCTTGGGGATTGCTATATCACAATACTCCCCTGAGTATAAGCTCTTGTAAGAGCTTGCTCCTGGTTCCTGTCTCTGGATTTAGGAGAGGTTCACCCACTGGAGTCTGTAGCCTTGTCGTAGGTCCAGGGTGGGTAGGAGACGGCGAGACCTCCACCAAGCTTCGGCGGTTCGTGGGGTCTGCAGTGCTGACGGTGTCAAGTGGAGTGCTTGGAGTCCTCTGGAAGCACTAGGAGCTTCTATCGACGGAGGTACCCGGTCAGGGTGCTAGGCGTTCCGTTACAAGCACCTCTCCTCCCAGAGGCCACCCAGCTTTTGACCGGCTCCACAAAATTCGGCCCCTCATAGACCACTTTAACACCAAATTTGCAGATTTGTATACCCCTGAGCAAAACATCTGCGTAGACGAGTCCCTTATACATTTTACCGGGCGCCTTGGCTTCAAACAATACATCCCAAGCAAGCGCGCCCGGTATGGGGTCAAATTGTATAAGCTCTGTGAAAGGGCCACAGGCTATACCCACAAATTTAGTGTCTATGAGGGTAAAGATCAGACCCTGGAGCCGGTCGGTTGCCCTGACTACCTGGGGAGCAGTGGGAAGACAGTCTGGGACTTGGTGTCACCCTTATTTGGCAAGGGGTACCATCTTTATGTGGACAATTTCTACACAAGTGTGCCCCTCTTCAGGCATTTGTTCCTAGAACAGATTGGCTGCTGTGGCACCGCGCAACCTAGTCGCCGGGGCTTCCCCCAACGGCTCGTTACCACCCGTCTTGCAAGGGGGGAGAGGGCTGCCTTGTGTAACGAAGAACTGCTCGCGGTGAAATGGAGAGACAAGCGTGACGTTTACATGCTCTCCTCCATTCACGCAGACACGACAATACAAATTGAACGGGAAACCAGTGTCATTGAAAAGCCCCTTTCGGTCCACGACTATAATTTGCTCATGGGTCTCTCAGGATACTAGGTTTTGAGAGACCCTAACACACAGGGGTGCTAGTGTGCTACTGCAGCTATGTGAAACGGTAGAAACCTCTCCTTTCACTTGGGATAAAGTGCATAATGTACTTCGCACCATCTCTGTGTGATTTACACTTTACACATTGTCCCATGGGAAAGGAGAGGTTTCTGCTAGGAAAATAGAGTGAAAAGTAAGAAAAAAAAAAAAATTAAACAGGTAGCAAGAAAAATAAATCTTGAGTTAGTTTAGGTTTTAAAAGTTTTATGATGTTCAGGTTTTATAAATTTCGTAACGTTCAAATTTATGAGCCTGCTGCTTGTTTTTTCTTCTTTTTTACTAACCACCCTTTATTTTCCAGCTGGACCCACCGACGAAAACGCTGCAGCACTGATGTGCATTCTGAGAGAAGCATTGCGCTGCTGTCAGTTTACATGTGAAGTCGGTGTATGCAGCGCTGCAAGACGAGATTTCTCCTCTGCAGTACAGGTACGTTTGCCCAGGCATATGAGCTGAGGAGAGGTGTTGGAGTTCATATGCTTTGGCAAACACTTTGTATCAAAAATCTGGCAAAGATGTCTTCCTCCACAACGATCAATTGATCGATGTGAATGGAGAAATCACGTTTGCCAGGACATAGGAGCTGAGTGGGTATGGATGTTTGGGCGGAGCCCCTATGTCCTGGCAATCGCCAGGCCCCTCTTTTTTTTTTGCATATTTTTTGGCAGAGAATTTTTCATCCACATTGATCGATGCGAATGAAGAAATCTGTGCCGTTCATTTTTTCTTTCAGCCCAGAGGCTGAACGGAAAAAAAATCTCATTACCCGTATGCTCAATACAAGGAGAATAGCAGAAACTCCTAATGCTGGCCATACATGTAATGATTGTGGAGACCCTCAAATGCCAGGGCAGTACAAACACCCCACAAATGACCCCATTTTGGAAAGAAGACACCCCAAGGTATTCTCTGAGGGGCATATTGAGTCCATGAAAGATTGAACTTTTTGTCACAAGTTAGCGGAAAGGGAGAATTTGTGAGAAAAAAAACAAAAAAAAATCAAATTCCGCTAACTTGTGCCAAAAAAATAAAATCTTCTATGAACTCGCCATGCCCCTCACGGAATACTTCGGGGTCTCTTCTTTCCAAAAAGGGGTCACATGTGGGGTATTTATACTGCCCTGGCATTTTAGGGGCCCTAAAGCGTGAGAAGAAAAATGCGTAAAAATGCCCTCCTAAAAGGTACTCATTGGAATTAGGGCCCCTTTGCGCATCTTGGCTGCAAAAAAGTGTCACACATGTGGTATCGCCGTACTCAGGAGAAGTAGAGCAATGTGTTTTGGGGTGTATTTTTACATATACCCATGCTGGGTGAGAGAAATATCTCTGTAAATTGACAACTTTGTATAAAGAAAATGGGAAAAGTTGTCATTTACAGAGATATTTTTCACACACAGTATGGGTATATGTAAAAATACACCCCAAAACACATTGCCCTACTTCTCCTGAGTACGGCGATACCACATGTGTGACACTTTTTTGCAGCCTAGGTGCGCAAAGGGGCCCAAATTCCAATGAGTACTTTTAGGATTTCACAGGGCATTTTTACGCATTTGGATTCCAAACTACTTGTCACGCTTTAGGGCCCCTAAAATGCCAGGGCAGTATAACTACCCCACAAGTGACCCCATTTTGGAAAGAAGACACCCAAGGTATTCTGTGAGGGGTATGGTGAGTTCATGTAAAATTTTATTTTGTCACAAGTTAGTGGAATATGAGACTTTGTAAAAAAAATAATAATAATCCATTTACGCTCACTTGTGACAAAAAATAAAAACTTCCATGAACTCACTATGCCCATCAGCGAATACCTTAGGGTGTCTACTTTCCAAAATGGGGTCATTTGTGGGGTGTTTCTACTGTCTGGGCATTGTAGTGCCTCAGGAAACATGATAGGTGCTCAGAAAGTCAAAGTGCGGAAATTCACTTTTTTGCAACATAGTTTGTAAACGCTATAACTTTTACCCAAACCAATAAATATACACTTATTGCATTTTTTTTTATCAAAGACATGTAGAACAATAAATTTAGAGAAAAATTTATATAGAAATGTAGTGTTATTTGAAAAATTTTACAACAGAAAGTGAAAAATGTCATTTGTTTGAAAAAAAATCTGTCATTTTTGATTTATATCAAAAAAAGTAAAAATGTCAGCAACAATGAAATACCTTCAAATGAAAGCTCTATTAGTGAGAAGAAAAGGAGGTAAAATTAATTTGGATGGTAAGTTGTATGACGGAGCAATAAACCGTGAAAGTAGTGTAGTGCAGAATTGTAAAAAGTGGTCTGGTCATCAAGGGGGTTTAAGCTAGGGGGGCTGAGGTGGTTAAAAAGAAGAGCAAACGGCCATTCTATAGTAAACTTCCACTTAGCCGATTCATACCAGGCTGCAGACCTGACAGAAACTTCTTCTAGTGATTCCAAAGTGTGGACCACCCAAAGAGAGAGATCATTATATTATAAAGATACTGCCTTCCTGATACCATACAGCTTTTCTTTACAGCTGAATGTAATTTCTCCATGTTGTAAACTACAGTGGATTTTCTTTGCCAGTTTCAAATTTTAACAAATTCCTGATTATTCATATGAATTGTCAACTGATTATTTTTGAAGAAACAAAGTATTTTGTAGACAACTTGACATTTTTGTAAATTGTTTTATTAATAAACGCATTTGATAAAGCTGATTTGGTTATCGCTGATATTCTATAATGTAGGTAATGAAACAAAAATATGAAATTTAGAGTTAAAAAAACACAAAGAAAACTCAGTTTCTCGTATTGAAACCAGATTAAAGGGCTTTTTTGCCGGTATAATTTTTTTACTGAAACCCACCTGATCACAGCGCACTTTTTAAAAGATATCAAAAATATATTTTAAAAATATATTTTTAAATATGTTTTTGGAAAATATATTTGAATTACATTTTTAGAATGCATTCCCAAATACATATTTTTTTGTTAAAATTTCTGAAAAAGATATGTTAAAAATATATTTTCAAATATATAACTTTGTAAAATATATTTTCATTTACATTTTTTAAATATCTTAAAATATATTTGAGTGAGACAATATATTGTACATATATGTCAAACATATAAATTTATTTACTAAATATATTCAAAATATATTTCTCTTCCATATGGGTTAAACAATGCCCCAATATGCTGCACACCCCACCTGTATTAATCATTGCCCCCCAATATGCTGCACACACCGCCTGGATGGAGAAATGCCCCCCAATATGCTGCACACACCGCCTGGATGGAGAAATGTCCCCCAAAATGCTGCACACACCATCTGGATGAAGCAATGCCCCCCAAAATACTGCATACACCGCCTGGATGAAGCAAAGCCCCCCAAAGTACTGCGCACACCGCCTGGATGTAGAAATGCCCCTCAATATGCTGCACACACCGCCTGGAAGGAGAAATGCCCCCCAATATGCTGCACACACCGCCTGGATGGAGAAATGCCCCCCCCCCAATATGCTGCATACACTGCTTGGATAGAGAAATGTCCCCCAAAATGCTGCACACACCATCTGGATGGAGAAATGCCCCCCCCCCCCCCCAATATGCTGCATACACCACCTGGATAGAGAAATGTCCCCCAAAATGCTGCACACACCATCTGGATGAAGCAATGCCCCCCCAATATGCTGCACACACCGCCTGGATGGAGAAATGCCCCCCAATATGCTGCGCACACCGCCTGGATGGAGAAATGTCCCCCCAATATGCTGCGCACACCGTCTGGATGGAGAAATGCCCTCCAATATGCTGCGCACACCGCCTGGATGGAGAAATGCCCCCCAATAGGCTGCATACACCGCCTGGATGAAGAAATGTCCCCCAAAATGCTGCACACACCGCCTGGATGAAGAAATGCCCCCCAATATGCTGCATACACCGCCTGGATGGAGAATTGTCCCCCCAATATGCTGCACACACCGCCTGGATAGAGAAATGCCCCCCAATATGCTGCACACACCGCCTGGATGGAGAAATGCCCCCCCAATATGCTGCACACACCGCCTGGATGGAGAAATGCCCACCAATATGCTGCACACACCGCCTGGATGGAGAAATGCCCCCCCCCCCAATATGCTGCATACACTGCTTGGATAGAGAAATGTCCCCCAAAATGCTGCACACACCATCTGGATGGAGAAATGCCCCCCCCCCCCCCAATATGCTGCATACACCACCTGGATAGAGAAATGTCCCCCAAAATGCTGCACACACCATCTGGATGAAGCAATGCCCCCCCAATATGCTGCACACACCGACTGGTTGGAGAAATGCCCCCCAATATGCTGCGCACACCGCCTGGATGGAGAAATGTCCCCCTAATATGCTGCGCACACCGTCTGGATGGAGAAATGCCCTCCAATATGCTGCGCACACCGCCTGGATGGAGAAATGCCCCCCAATATGCTGCATACACCGCCTGGATGAAGAAATGTCCCCCAATATGCTGCACACACCGCCTGGATGAAGAAATGCCCCCCAATATGCTGCACACACCGCCTGGATGGAGAAATGTCCCCCCAATATGCTGCACACACCACCTGGATAGAGAAATGCCCCCCAATATGCTGCACACACCGCCTGGATGGAGAAATGCCCCCCCAATATGCTGCACACACCGCCTGGATGGAGAAATGCCCCCCAATATGCTGCACACACCGCCTGGATGGAGAAATGCCCCCCAATATGCTGCGCACACCGCCTGGATGGAGAAATGCCCCCCCAATATGCTGCACAGACCGCCTGGATAGAGAAATGCCCCCCCAATATGCTGCACACACCACCTGGATGGAGAAATGCCCCCCAATATGCTGCGCACACCGCCAAGGATGGAGAAATGCCCCCCAATATGCTGCACACACCGCCTGGATGGAGAAATGCCCCCCAATATGCTGCACACACCGCCTGGATGGAGAAATGCCCCCCCAATATGCTGCGCACACCGCCTGGATAGAGAAATGCCCCCCAATATGCTGCACACACCGCCTGGATGGAGAAATGCCCCCCAATATGCTGCGCACACCGCCTGGATGAGAAATGCCCCCCAATATGCTGCACACACCAGCTGGATGAGAAATGCCCCCCAATATGCTGCACACACCGCCTGGATGGAGAAATGCCCCCCAATATGCTGCGCACACCAGCCTGGATGAGAAATGCCCCCCAATATGCTGCACACACCGCCTGGATGGAGAAATGCCCCCCAATATGCTGCACACACCGCCTGGATGGAGAAATGCCCCCCCAATATGCTGCACACACCGCCTGGATGGAGAAATGCCCCCCAATATGCTGCACACACCGCCTGGATGGAGAAATGCCCCCCAATATGCTGCGCACACCGCCTGGATGGAGAAATGCCCCCCCAATATGCTGCGCACACCGCCTGGATGGAGAAATGCCCCCCAATATGCTGCGCACACCGCCTGGATGGAGAAATGCCCCCCAATATGCTGCGCACACCGCCTGGATGGAGAAATGCCCCCCCAATATGCTGCGCATACCGCCTGGATGGAGAAATGCCCCCCAATATGCTGCGCACACCATCTGGATGAAACAATGCCCCCCAATATGCTGCGCACACCGCCTGGATGGAGAAATGCCCCCCAATATGCTGCGCACACCGCCTGGATGGAGAAATGCCCCCCCAATATGCTGCGCACACCGCGTGGATGGAGAAATGCCCCCCAATATGCTGCATACACCGCCTGGATGGAGAAATGCCCCCCCAATATGCTGCATACACTGCCTGGATGGAGAAATGCCCCCCAATATGCTGCACACACCGCCTGGATAGAGAAATGCCCCCCAATATGCTGCGCACACCGCCTGGATAGAGAAATGCCCCCCAATATGCTGCACACACCGCCTGGATGGAGAAATGCCCCCCCAATATGCTGCGCACACCGCCTGGATGGAGAAATGCCCCCCAAAATGCTGCACACACTGCCTGGATGGAGAAATGCCCCCCCAATATGCTGCGCACACCGCCTGGATGGAGAAATGCCCCCCAATATGCTGCGCACACCGCCTGGATGGAGAAATGCCCCCCAATATGCTGCAGCACACCGCCTGGATGGAGAAATGTCCCCCCAATATGCTGCGCACACCGCCTGGATGGAGAAATGCCCCCCAATATGCTGCGCACTACCGCCTGGATGGAGAAATGCCCCCCAATATGCTGCACACACCGCCTGGATGGAGAAATGCCCCCCCAATATGCTGCACACACCGCCTGGATAGAGAAATGCCCCCCAATATGCTGCGCACACCGCCTGGATGGAGAAATGCCCCCCAATATGCTGCGCACACCGCCTGGATGGAGAAATGCCCCCCCAATATGCTGCACAGACCGCCTGGATAGAGAAATGCCCCCCCAATATGCTGCACACACCACCTGGATGGAGAAATGCCCCCCCAATATGCTGCGCACACCGCCTAGGAGGAGAAATGCCCCCCAATATGCTGCGCACACCGCCTGGATGGAGAAATGCCCCCCAATATGCTGCACACACCGCCTGGATGTAGAAATGCCCCCCCAATATGCTGCGCACACCGCCTGGATGAAGAAATGCCCCCCAATATTCTGCACACACCGCCTGGATGGAGAAATGCCCCCCCAATATGCTGCGCACACCGCCTGGATAGAGAAATGCCCCCCAATATGCTGCACACACCATCTGGATGAAGCAATGCCCCCAATATGCTGCACACACCGCCTGGATGGAGAAATGCCCCCCAATATGCTGCACACACCTCCTGGATGAAGCAATGCCCCCCAATATGCTGCACACACCACCTGGATGGAGAAATGCCCCCCCAATATGCTGCGCACACCGCCTGGATGGAGAAATGCCCCCCCAATATGCTGCGCACACCGCCTGGATGGAGAAATGCCCCCCAATATGCTGCACACACAGCCTGGATGGAGAAATGCCCCCCAATATGCTGCACACACCGCCTGGATGGAGAAATGCCCCCCCAATATGCTGCACACACCGCCTGGATGGAGAAATGCCCCCCAATATGCTGCACACACCGCCTGGATGGAGAAATGTCCCCCAATATGCTGCACACACCGCCTGGATGGAGAAATGCCCCCCAATATGCTGCGCACACCGCCTGGATGGAGAAATGCCCCCCAATATGCTGCGCACACCATCTGGATGGAGAAATGCCCCCCAATATGCTGCGCACACCGCCTGGATGGAGAAATGCCCCCCAATATGCTGCGCACACCGCCTGGATGGAGAAATGCCCCCCCAATATGCTGCGCACACCGCCTGGATGGAGAAATGCCCCCCAATATGCTGCACACACCGCCTGGATGGAGAAATGCCCCCCAATATGCTGCACACACCGCCTGGAAGGAGAAATGCCCCCCAATATGCTGCACACACCGCCTGGATAGAGAAATGCCCCCAATATGCTGCGCACACCGCCTGGATAGAGAAATGCCCCCCAATATGCTGCACACACCGCCTGGATGGAGAAATGCCCCCCAATATGCTGCGCACACCGCCTGGATGGAGAAATGCCCCCCCAATATGCTGCGCACACCACCTGGATGGAGAAATGCCCCCCAATATGCTGCACACACCATCTGGATGAAGCAATGCCCCCCAATATGCTGCGCACAACGCCTGGATGGAGAAATGCCCCCCAATATGCTGCACACACCGCCTGGATGGAGAAATGCCCCCCAATATGCTGCGCACACCGCCTGGATGGAGAAATGCCCCCCCAATATGCTGCGCACACCACCTGGATGGAGAAATGCCCCCCAATATGCTGCACACACCATCTGGATGAAGCAATGCCCCCCCAATATGCTGCGCACAACGCCTGGATGGAGAAATGCCCCCCAATATGCTGCGCACACCGCCTGGATGGAGAAATGCCCCCCAATATGCTGCATACACCGCCTGGATGGAGAAATGCCCCCCAATATGCTGCACACACCGCCTGGATGGAGAAATGCCCCCCCAATATGCTGCATACACCGCCTGGATGGAGAAATGTCCCCCCAATATGCTGCACACACTGTCTGGATGGAGAAATGCCGCCCCAATATGCTGCGCACACCGCCTGGATAGAGAAATGTCCCCCTAAATGCTGCATACACCACCTGGATGGAGAAATGCCCCCCAATATGCTGCGCACACCGCCTGGATGGAGAAATGCCCCCCAATATGCTGCATACACCGCCTGGATGGAGAAATGCCCCCCAATATGCTGCACACACCGCCTGGATGGAGAAATGTCCCCCAAAATGCTGCGCAGACCATCTGGATGAAGCAATGCCCCCCAATATGCTGCATACACCGCCTGGATGGAGAAATGCCCCTCAATATGCTGCGCACACATCCTGGATGAGAAATGCCCCCCAATATGCTGCACACACCGCCTGGATGGAGAAATGCCCCCCAATATGCTGCGCACACCGCCTGGATGGAGAAATGCCCCCCAATATGCTGCACACACCGCCTGGATGGAGAAATGCCCCCCAATATGCTGCGCACACCGCCTGGATGGAGAAATGCCCCCCAATATGCTGCACACACCGCCTGGATGGAGAAATGCCCCCCAATATGCTGCGCACACCGCCTGGATGGAGAAATGCCCCCCAATATGCTGCACACACCGCCTGGATGGAGAAATGCCCCCCAATATGCTGCACACACCGCCTGGATGGAGAAATGCCCCCCAATATGCTGCACACACCTCCTGGATGGAGAAATGCCCCCCAATATGCTGCACACACCGCCTGGATGGAGAAATGCCCCCCCAATATGCTGCAGCACACCGCCTGGATGGAGAAATGCCCCCCAATATGCTGCACACACCGCCTGGATGGAGAAATGCCCCCCAATATGCTGCGCACACCGCCTGGATGGAGAATCGCCCCCCCAATATGCGGCACAGACCGCCTGGATAGAGAAATGCCCCCCCAATATGCTGCACACACCACCTGGATGGAGAAATGCCCCCCCAATATGCTGCGCACACCGCCTAGGAGGAGAAATGCCCCCCATTATGCTGCGCACACCGCCTGGATGGAGAAATGCCCCCCAATATGCTGCACACACCGCCTGGATGTAGAAATGCCCCCCCCCATATGCTGCGCACACCGCCTGGATGAAGAAATGCCCCCCAATATTCTGCACACACCGCCTGGATGGAGAAATGCCCCCCCAATATGCTGCGCACACCGCCTGGATTAAGAAATGCCCCCCAATATGCTGCACACACCATCTGGATGAAGCAATGCCCCCAATATGCTGCACACACCGCCTGGATGGAGAAATGCCCCCCAAAATTCTGCGCACACCATCTGGATGAAGCAATGCCCCCCAATATGCTGCACACACCACCTGGATGGAGAAATGCCCCCCCAATATGCTGCACACACCGCCTGGATGGAGAAATGCCCCCCCAATATGCTGCGCACACCGCCTGGATGGAGAAATGCCCCCCAAAATGCTGCACACACTGCCTGGATGGAGAAATGCCCCCCAATATGCTGCGCACACCGCCTGGATGGAGAAATGCCCCCCAATATGCTGCGCACACCGCCTGGATGGAGAAATGCCCCCCCAATATGCTGCACACACCGCCTGGATGAGAAATGCCCCCCAATATGCTGCGCACACCGCCTGGATGGAGAAATGCCCCCCCAATATGCTGCGCACACCGCCTGGATGGAGAAATGCCCCCCAATATGCTGCGCACACCGCAGGATGAGGAAATGCCCCCCAATATGCTGCGCACACCGCCTGGATGGAGAAATGTCCCCCCAATATGCTGCACACACCGCCTGGATGGAGAAATGCCCCCCCAATATGCTGCGCACACCGCCTGGAAGGAGAAATGCCCCCCAATATGCTGCACACACCGCCTGGATGGAGAAATGCCCCCCCAATATGCTGCACACACCGCCTGGAAGGAGAAATGCCCCCCAATATGCTGCACACACCGCCTGGATAGAGAAATGCCCCCCAATATGCTGCGCACACCGCCTGGATAGAGAAATGCCCCCCAATATGCTGCACACACCGCCTGGATGGAGAAATGCCCCCCAATATGCTGCGCACACCGCCTGGATGGAGAAATGCCCCCCCAATATGCTGCACACACCGCCTGGATGGAGAAATGCCCCCCAATATGCTGCACACACCTCCTGGAGGAGAAATGCCCCCCAATATGCTGCGCACACCGCCTGGATGGAGAAATGCCCCCCAATATGCTGCACACACCGCCTGGATGGAGAAATGCCCCCCAATATGCTGCGCACACCGCCTGGATGGAGAAATGCCCCCCAATATGCTGCACACACCACCTGGATGGAGAAATGCCCCCCAATATGCTGCACACACCGCCTGGAGGAGAAATGCCCCCCCAATTGCTGCGCACACCGCCTGGATGGAGAAATGCCCCCCAATATGCTGCGCACACCGCCTGGATGGAGAAATGCCCCCCAATATGCTGCATACACCGCCTGGATGGAGAAATGCCCCCCCAATATGCTGCACACACCGCCTGGATGGAGAAATGCCCCCCAATATGCTGCGCACACCGCCTGGATGGAGAAATGTCCCCCCAATATGCTGCACACACCATCTGGATGAGAAATGCCCCCCAATATGCTGCACACACCGCCTGGATAGAGAAATGCCCCCCCAAAATGCTGCACACACCACCTGGATGGAGAAATGCCCCCCAATATGCTGCACACACCGCCTGGATGGAGAAATGCCCCCCAATATGCTGCACACACCGCCTGGATGGAGAAATGCCCCCCAATATGCTGCACACACCGCCTGGATGGAGAAATGCCCCCCCAATATGCTGCGCACACCGCATGATGAGAAATGCCCCCCAATATGCTGCATACACCGCCTGGATGGAGAAATGCCCCCCAAAATGCTGCGCACACCATCTGGATGAAGCAATGCCCCCCAATATGCTGCACAGACCGCCTGGATGGAGAAATGCCCCCCAATATGCTGCGCACACCGCCTGGATGGAGAAATGCCCCCCCAATATGCTGCGCACACCGCCTAGAAGGAGAAATGCCCCCCATTATGCTGCGCACACCGCCTGGATGGAGAAATGCCCCCAATATTCTGCACACACCGCCTGGATGGAGAAATGCCCCCCCAATATGCTGCGCACACCGCCTGGATTAAGAAATGCCCCCCAATATGCTGCACACACCATCTGGATGAAGCAATGCCCCCCAATATGCTGCACACACCGCCTGGATGGAGAAATGCCCCCCAAAATTCTGCGCACACCATCTGGATGAAGCAATGCCCCCCAATATGCTGCACACACCACCTGGATGGAGAAATGCCCCCCCAATATGCTGCGCACACCGCCTGGAGGAGAAATGCCCCCCCAATATGCTGCACACACCGCCTGGATGTAGGCCCCCCAATATGCTGCACACACCGCCTGGATGGAGAAATGTCCCCCCAATATGCTGCGCACACCGCCTGGATGGAGAAATGCCCCCCCAATATGCTGCACACACCGCCTGGATGGAGAAATGCCCCCCAATATGCTGCACACACCGCCTGGATGGAGAAATGCCCCCCAATATGCTGCGCACACCGCCTGGATGGAGAAATGCCCCCCCAATATGCTGCGCACACCGCCTGGATGGAGAAATGCCCCCCCAATATGCTGCACACACCGCCTGATGAAGCAATGCCGGCCAATATGCTGCACACACCGCCTGGATGGAGAAATGCCCCCCAATATGCTGCACACACCTCCTGGATGAAGCAATGCCCCCCCAATATGCTGCACACACCGCCTGGATGGAGAAATGCCCCCCAATATGCTGCGCACACCGCCTGGATGGAGAAATGCCCCCCCAATATGCTGCGCACACCGCCTGAAAGAGAAATGCCCCCCAATATGCTGCACACACCGCCTGGATAGAGAAATGCCCCCCAATATGCTGCACACACCGCCTGGATGGAGAAATGCCCCCCAATATGCTGCACACACCGCCTGGATGGAGAAATGCCCCCCAATATGCTGCACACACCGCCTGGATGGAGAAATGCCCCCCAATATGCTGCGCACACCGCCTGGATGGAGAAATGCCCCCCAATATGCTGCACACACCGCCTGGATGGAGAAATGCCCCCCAATATGCTGCGCACACCGCCTGGATGGAGAAATGCCCCCCCAATATGCTGCGCACACCGCCTGGATGGAGAAATGCCCCCCCAATATGCTGCGCACACCGCCTGGATGGAGAAATGCCCCCCCAATATGCTGCGCACACCGCCTGGATGGAGAAATGCCCCCCAATATGCTGCACACACCGCCTGGATGAGAAATGCCCCCCAATATGCTGCACACACCGCCTGGATGGAGAAATGCCCCCCCAATATGCTGCACACACCGCCTGGATGGAGAAATGCCCCCCAATATGCTGCACACAACATCTGGAAAGAGATATGCCCCCCAATATGCTGCACACACCGCCTGGATGGAGAAATGCCCCCCAATATGCTGCGCACACCGCCTGGATAGAGAAATGCCCCCCAATATGCTGCGCACACCGCCTGGATGGAGAAATGCCCCCCCAATATGCTGCACACACCGCCTGGATGGAGAAATGTCCCCCCAATATGCTGCACACACCGCCTGGATAGAGAAATGCCCCCCAATATGCTGCGCACACCGCCTGGATAGAGAAATGCCCCCCAATATGCTGCACACACCGCCTGGAAGGAGAAATGCCCCCCAATATGCTGCACACACCGCCTGGATGGAGAAATGCCCCCCAATATGCTGCACACACCGCCTGGATGGAGAAATGCCCCCCAATATGCTGCGCACACCGCCTGGATGGAGAAATGCCCCCCAATATGCTGCACACACCGCCTGGATGGAGAAATGCCCCCCAATATGCTGCGCACACCGCCTGGATGGAGAAATGCCCCCCCAATATGCTGCGCACACCGCCTGGATGGAGAAATGCCCCCCCAATATGCTGCGCACACCGCCTGGATGGAGAAATGCCCCCCAATATGCTGCGCACACCGCCTGGATGGAGAAATGCCCCCCAATATGCTGCACACACCGCCTGGATGGAGAAATGCCCCCCAATATGCTGCGCACACCGCCTGGATGGAGAAATGCCCCCCAATATGCTGCGCACACCGCCTGGATGGAGAAATGCCCCCCAATATGCTGCACACACCGCCTGGATGGAGAAATGCCCCCCAATATGCTGCGCACACCGCCTGGATGGAGAAATGCCCCCCAATATGCTGCGCACACCGCCTGGATGGAGAAATGCCCCCCAATATGCTGCACACACCGCCTGGATGGAGAAATGCCCCCCAATATGCTGCACACACCGCCTGGATGGAGAAATGCCCCCCCAATATGCTGCACACACCGCCTGGATGGAGAAATGCCCCCCAATATGCTGCACACACCGCCTGGATGGAGAAATGCCCCCCAATATGCTGCACACACCGCCTGGATGGAGAAATGCCCCCCAATATGCTGCACACACCGCCTGGATGGAGAAATGCCCCCCAATATGCTGCGCACACCGCCTGGATGGAGAAATGCCCCCCAATATGCTGCGCACACCGCCTGGATGGAGAAATGCCCCCCCAATATGCTGCACACACCGCCTGGATGGAGAAATGCCCCCCAATATGCTGCGCACACCGCCTGGATGGAGAAATGCCCCCCAATATGCTGCACACACCGCCTGGATGAAGAAATGCCCCCCAATATGCTGCACACACCGCCTGGATGGAGAAATGCCCCCCAATATGCTGCACACACCGCCTGGATGGAGAAATGCCCCCCAATATGCTGCACACACCGCCTGGATGGAGAAATGCCCCCCAATATGCTGCACACACCGCCTGGATGGAGAAATGCCCCCCAATATGCTGCACACACCGCCTGGATAGAGAAATGCCCCCCAATATGCTGCGCACACCGCCTGGATGGAGAAATGCCCCCCAATATGCTGCACACACCGCCTGGATGGAGAAATGCCCCCCAATATGCTGCGCACACCGCCTGGATGGAGAAATGCCCCCCAATATGCTGCGCACACCGCCTGGATGGAGAAATGCCCCCCAATATGCTGCACACACCGCCTGGATGGAGAAATGCCCCCCAATATGCTGCGCACACCGCCTGGATGGAGAAATGCCCCCCAATATGCTGCGCACACCGCCTGGATGGAGAAATGCCCCCCCAATATGCTGCACACACCGCCTGGATGGAGAAATGCCCCCCAATATGCTGCGCACACCGCCTGGATGGAGAAATGCCCCCCAATATGCTGCGCACACCGCCTGGATGGAGAAATGCCCCCCAATATGCTGCACACACCTGGTGGAGTACACAATGCCCCCCAAATATGCTGCATCCCCCTTTGAAGCATTGTCCCCCAAAATGCTGCACACCCCACCTGTATTAATCATTGCCCCCTGTCCCCCAAAATGCTGCACACCCCCACCTGTTTTAATCATTGCCCCCCAATATTCTGCAACCACGCCCCCTGCTAGAAGCCAGCAATTAATATAATCTAATAAGCGTTGTGTAGTGTGGAAAATCTGCGCGTGCGCAGTGTCAGGGTAAGGAGATGTTTTGCATGTCGAAAGACTGTGAAATCTCCTTAACCCTGACGGCCCATGCGCGGCTGGGTGCACGTGCGGTATTCTCGCGCGCACTCAGGAATCGGCGCGCACTGTATCATGAGTTCACTAAGTTCCTGGTCGCCCGTTGTACTGCGCAAGCGCGGAGGCGCACATCTCCCCCCCCCCCCCCTTTCCTCTGATGTCACCTCACAGAGCCCCCATAGCAGTGCCATCCACAGAGCCCCCATAGCAGTGCCATCCACAGAGCCCCCATAGCAGTGCCATCCACAGAGCCCCCATAGCAGTGCCATCCACAGAGCCCCCATAGCAGTGCTATCCACAGAGCCCCCATAACAGTGCCATCCACAGTGCCCCCATAACAGTGCCATCCACAGAGCCCCCATAGCAGTGCCATCCACAGAGCCCCCATAGCAGTGCCATCCACAGAGCTCCCATAGCAGTGCCATCCACAGAGCCCCCATAGCAGTGCCATCCACAGTGCCCCCATAACTGTGCCATCCACAGAGCCCCCATAGCAGTGCCATCCACAGAGCCCCCATAGCAGTGCCATCCACAGTGCCCCCATAACAGTGCCATCCACAGTGCCCCATAACAGTGCCATCCACAGAGCCCCCATAACAGTGCCACCCACAGACCACCATTAGTTCAAAAGCACACCTTTTGGTTCAAAATATTTTTTAATTTGGCTATTCCCCACCCCTCTTGTAATTGTTCCGCTACTTGTGGGCTGTGCGGGCATGAGTTCAGTGACTTCGGTACGCAATCCCGTCCTGCACCGCGTGATCCCGTGAGACCCGCCACTGTAGGTCACGCGTCTTGCGGGATCAAGCGCCGCAGGATGGGATTGCGCACCGAAGTGACTGAACTCATGCCCATGTAGCCCGCAAGTAGCAGATCAGTGGAACAAGTACAAGGTGGGTGGGGGGATGATCTGTGGGGTTGCCCAGACGGCTAGGCCCTTCACAGTAGTTATTAACCCCTTTCAGCAGTCCCCCATTCACTGAAGGGGGGACTGCTGAAAGGGATTAATAACTACTGTGAAGGGCCTCCCCCCCCCCCCCTTCACAGTAGTTATGCCCAGATATGTGCCCCCTTCACAGTCGTTATGCCCAGATATGTGCCCCCTTCACAGTAGTTATGCCCAGATATGTGCCCCCTTCACAGTAGTTATGCCCAGATATGTGCCCCCTTCACAGTAGTTATGCCCAGATATGTGCCCCCTTCACAGTAGTTATGCCCAGATATGTGTCCTCTCACAATAGTTATTCTCCCTCCAACCTCCAAATAACCATCATCCACTGTCCAACAGGCCCTTCTACTGTCTTTTATGACTACTTACATAGCTTCTACAATCCCTCTCTGGATTACAGGCCAGCCAGCCAGGCCCAAAGCCTGCCAGCCGCAGCCAGCAAGCCCACAGCCTGCCAGCCAGCAACCGTAATTGAGGTAAGGCTACTTTCACACTAGCGTTTGGAGCGGGTCCGTCTGATGTTTCATCAGACGGATCCGCTCCGATAATGCAGACGTTCAGTGGGGGTGCGGTGGGTGCGGGCCGCATCGGGTGACACCAGTCTGATGGGGTGTCACCCGCCGGCTGACGGAGTTCTCCTTATTCATTAGCAAGCACGTCGGTCCGGCCGTCACGTGGAGAAGGGGGTGTGACTACCTGGTGAGTGGCGCGGAGGCGGCTGCACTGCAGGAGCAGCCAGCAGGCCCAGGACTCGAGTCTGGAGCTAATGGATTGGGTGGTGAGTCACGTGACAGCAGTGACTCACTCACACAGCCAGCCAGACCTGCCACTGCCGCGCCTGAGGGAGGAGGAGGTGTGGTAGGTAGCGCAGAGAGCGCATATTGACTTTATATTTAATTTAATACCCCATTATAGTATTTATTATATTTAGCGGGGGGCGGGGGGTTGGGGCCTCCAGGTCCAGCCAGGGTAAAGCTTGAACAGAAGGTGGAAATGCACTTTAATGCTCCATGACTCATCCTGGAAATGCCGCAAACTACATAATGGAGGGCAGTGGGGGGCATATTACTTAAAGGGGTTCTCCACTTTGTTTTAACTGATGATCTATCCTCTGGATAGATCATCAGCATCTGATCGGCGGGGGTCCGACACCCGGGACCCCCGCCGATCAGCAGTTTGAGAAGGTAGCAGCGCCGCTGGCCCAGTGACGTCACGACTAGTATCATCTGGCCTGGGCGCGTCTAAGCTCCATTCAAGTAAACAGAGCTTAGCCCTAGTTGATACTAGTCGTGACGTCACTGGGCCAGCGGTAAACAGTGAGAAGGCGGCGGCGCTGCTATAGCGCCGCTGCCTTCTCAAACAGCTGATTGGCGGGGATCCCACGTGTCGGACCCCCGCTGATCAGATGCTGATGATCTATCCAGAGGAATTGTGACTGGCCTACCTTCGTATCCAAGCAGTGGAGCAGACCGGACCGGCAGATGCTCAGGTTAGATGGATCCAGACGTAGACATGAGGATGCAATCAAATGTGGGTTTATTTGATCCAAAGCAGTGACATACAGTGATACAATACAGGAATGCAGTAGATGCTGTCATGTGGATGTCTTTTCTGAGGCTAACTGCTGAGGCAACTGCTGGTCAAAAACTGATGCCTTCACAAGCCAAGGTGTGTGTCTCCAGTCACAAAGAATGCAGCACTGAAAAAGGCTACAGGAAGTGACCAGGCCCAAGGCTGCTAAAACCACGCCCAGAGATAAAACTTTATAGACAACGAACGAGGCGTGCAGCATACAAATTCCGGCCAGCAGATGGCAGCAGAGAACAATAGATTTAAACAACATAGGTAAAACAAGAAATAATACAGTGCAGAAATTCAATTTGATAAGAACAGCACACTCCCCGTCTGAAATTCACTTAGGGGATTTCACTATGACAAATGTCCATAAAATATAAACAACCTGTAAAAAGAACATGTTAGAATGCAAAACATAGATTAGTCCTGTTTTCCAACTTGGAATGGAGAAGATCTGCGAAGCTTGATACAGTCCTGTTCACCCAGCAGGGACGTTCTCGATGGGTCTCATCCAACTGGAGAAACGTTCAAAGCGCTGACAACCGAAGCTGGCGTTTTGCTTTGTTCCAGTGACTAATGCACTAACTTCAGCGCGGATTTCTGGATCATTATCCGGATCCTGGATGCTGAAAACTTCCTGTACACATTCGTCCGCCTCTCCAAGTAGAAACTCTGGACCTGTAAGCCAAGTAGAGTTAGTAAAGGAACCTATAGACATAGGCCTAGTGGCGTGATCTGCTGGATTAAGTTCGGATGGTACGTAGTGCCATTGTTCAGGTTTGGAGGACCTCCTGATTCTCTCTATGCGGTTACTAACGTACACATAAAATCGCTTGGTCCGATTGTGGATGTAACCTTTAATTCCCTTGAATCCTGGTGCATGATCGCCTGATTCGAAGGTCCTCATAACGGCCAGGCTGTTTGAAGCAATTTTGTGTAGTCTAAGTTTAGCTTGGTACAACATACTTTGAGTCCTTTTGAGCAGATCGATAGCCGCTTCTTCAGTCGGTAGTGATTTGAGTCCATCGTCTACATAGAAGTCCTTTTCTACAAAGTCTCTGGCGTCTTTACCGTACTCGGATTCTCCCTCTAATGCAGTGCGCCGAAGGCCGTAAGTTGCCACGGCAGGTGAAGGGCTGTTTCCAAATACGTGTACCCTCATACGATATTCTGCCATCTCTGCGTTGGTGTCGTTATTCTTGTACCACAGAAACCTGAGGAAATTCCGGTGGTCCTCTCTGACTACGAAACAGTGGAACATCTGTTCAATGTCAGCGGTGATAGCAACGAGCTCTTTTCTGAACCTCATCAGCACTCCAACTAGGTTATTCGTCAGATTAGGACCTGTGAGAAGGACATCATTAAGAGATACACCTTGATGTTTGGCACTTGAGTCGAAAACAACCCTAATTTGATTAGGTTTCCGTGGGTGATACACTCCAAATGAAGGCAAGTACCAGCACTCGTCATTCTTCCCTAAGGATGGAGCTGGTTCTGCATGGTTGTTGCGGAATATTTTGTCGATAAAGGCAACGATGTGTTCTCTCATCTCAGGCTTACTGTTCATGGTACGCTGAAGAGAGTTAAATCTAGACAGAGCTTGTTCCCTATTGTTTGGGAGTCTCACCCTGGTAGCTCGGAAGGGTAATGGAGAAACCCAGTGATTGATTTCGTCTTTAAGGAACTCATTGTCCATTATCTTGATAAATTCTCTGTCCTCTACTGACAAAGCTACTTTATCATCGTCCTTGCTGGTATGAAAGACTAATCTTCCCAAGTTGTCGGCAAAGGGAGGAATGTCGTCAGGTGGTTGTATGAGGTCTGGAGGCTTCTCTTTCACCTCATAGTGATGAGGGCAAGGCTTAATGCAAGTTGTGCGTCCATCTCCACGCACGTACGTTTTGAATGAGCGGATTCTTGGTTGATCCAAGCATACATTTCCTATGACTACCCATCCCAAGTCCAGTCTCTGGGCGTATGGTGCATAGTCGGGACCATTACACTGTTGACGCACCTTGTGTACCCTTAGATTGTCTCTGCCTAGCAGGAGTAGAATCTCGGCGTTGTTGTCCATAGGTGGGATAACGTTGGCTAGGTGCCTTAGGTGTGGATGGTGAAATGCAGCTTCAGGGGTAGGAATTTCATCCCTATGGTTGGGTATTTGATCGCATTCGATCAGCGTCGGTAGAGGCATTTCCGTATTTCCACTGACGGAACAAGCGATGAATCCTTGTGCCCTCCTGCCGCTAGTCTCTATGCGACCCGAGCAGGTGTTTAAGATGTAGGGTTCTGACGGTCCCTTTATTCCAAAGGCTTCAAAGAATTTAGGTCCTGCTAGAGAGCGGTTGCTTTGGTCGTCAATGATGGCATACATTTTTACTGCCTTTTCTGGTAGCCCCTCCGGGTAGACCTTGATTAGGCATATGCGGGCACAACATTTCTTACTCTGGCCCTCCCCACATACGTCCAAGCATGAGCAGGAAACAGCAGTGGCTGTGTTAGCGTTGTTCTGGGGCTCCCCGCCATGACTTTGAGCAGGACTGGTGGTGACAGTAGCAGGTGAATCCCTTGTGAGTGGAGTTGGGTGCATAGCTGAGGCATGTCTTTTACTATGACACTCCTCACACTTGATAATGGATTTACAGTCCTTAGCCATGTGCTCCAATGAAGCGCAGCACTTGAAACATACCCCAAGCTCGGTGAGGACTTTCTTGTGCTCCTGTATTGTTTTGGATCTAAATCCTCTGCATTTGTTCAGTGAGTGTGGTTTTTTATGAATGGGACATTCACGATTGAAGGCCTTGTCTCCTGATGAGGTAGTGTACTGTCTACCAGTGGGTACTGCAGATGATGGTAGGTTAGTCTTTCTAACATTCACGCTGCTCTTAAAGTCTCTGTGTTTATGTACAATACTTTCATACCTTGATGATTGTGTCACTGAGGCTGTAGTATTGAACTCCAGGAAGTCGAGGCTGGGGTCATTCCTCATCTGGGACTGTTCATCGATGAATCTACAGAAATGAATAAATGGGGGAAAAGTGACGTCATGCACTCTTTTGTACCTTGAGACTGATGCCGCCCACTTCTCTTGCAGGCTGTATGGTAACTTCACGACAATTGGGTTCACCCCATGGGCTGTATCCAGGTAGCACAGCCCGGACAGACGAGGGTCTCTTTTGGCGAGCTCCAGTTCCATGAGCAAATCACTTAAATCCTGAAGCTTATGGACATCTTTGAGACTGATCTTGGGGACGTTCTGCAGTCTCCTGAATAGTGCCTTCTCTATTGCTTCTGCACTGCCAAAGGTGTGTTCGAGTCTCTGCCAGGCTGCAGCGAGACCTGCTTCTGCTTGTCCCACATAGACAGTTCTAAGGCTCTTGATGCGATTTGTGGAGCCTGGGCCCAGCCATTTGATCAAGAGGTCGAGCTCCTGCTCTGCGGTTAGGTTGAGGTTGGCGATGGCGGCTTTGAAGGTTGCCTTCCAGGCTCTGTAGCTCTCCGCACGGTCATCAAATTTTGAGAGACTGGTGTTAATTAGCTCTCTGCTCACCATAAACCTGGCAAACTCAGACATATCTGATTTCTCACTGCTTGTTGCCATGACAACTTGTGATGCCCCTGGGGCGTATAGGCTGCGTGGCGTGAAAGGGTGAGATGCTTCCGGGTAGAATGATGTTGCTGCAGGGTTGAGCTGTGGTCTAGCCTCTGTAGATTCTGATGACTGCTGCTTGAGCTGTGGAGGTAGGCCAGGAAACACCTGGTAGTCATCTTGCTGTAATAACTGCCCTTGAGAGGGCGCGTCTGGGCAACTGTTATTGGATTGCTCGGGTGCTGTGGGTGTCACTGGCCCTGCGGGTAGAGCTGACTTGGAGGTTTCAGTGTTGTTGGCTTGGACAGTACTGCACACTGGGGGTGGTGCAGATAACTGTTTCAGTATGTAGTCGCTGGTGCGATCAGCTGGATCGTCTATCTCCTCTGGTGGTAAGCAGACTGAATCAAGGCCTTGGCTCAATGCTTGCTCAAGTAGTCTTACTCTTGCTAATGCGATTTCCTCTTCCCTCTCTGATTCGAGGATCTTTATTCGAGCCTCTGCTTCTGCCCTCTTGGCTTCTGCCTCCGCTTCTGCCCTCTTGGCCACCGCCGTCTGTGCTTCTGTTCTCGCAAGGACTTCTTTTTCGGTGAAGGAACGCCTCACTTTGGATAGCTCTGCATTTATGCGGGCCTCTAGTAATCTGTCGCTCAGGTTGGAGCTTCTAGAGCATGATGATCTGTAGGACCGTGAGGAATGTTTGGACGAATGTGATCTGTGTGATCTGGTTTCTTGTAAATGAGAGATGCGGAGTTCCACTTTATCTTTAGCGTCCAGCACCATGGCATCTCTTTGTCTGTCTATTGATTCTGCCTTGCACAATTCTGATGGGGCTTCTTCTATATTAGAGTCTTTTAGAAAGGTTATATACCTTGTGGACAGTCTCTTGTATTTTTCATGGGCTGCGTTCAGCCGCCCGACAGCAACTTGTAAACTTGTGGCATCGCCTGAGGAGGACTTAAGTCCTGATATGAGGGAGGAAACTCGTTCCCATAGCTCTTCCAGGTTGTCACATAGCTCATCTTTCCTGGTGTGATAGTTTTCCGTGACCTTTATAGTTGGTTTGAGAGAGCGCCTTGGTCGCGTGACTTGGTCTGCTGGAAGTGTGGTTTCTACCTCCAGCTCTTCATAATGATCAGTATCAGGTTGCATTTGCTTTGTTTCATCACTGGGGAACTGTACAAGGTCCTTTTCAGACATTTTGATTTAAGGTGCGCTGTCTCTTTAAGAAATCGAACTTTTGAATTGGGGGCTGAAAATTGCAGTGCGGCTCAGATGAGGCACCCCGATGAGTTTCCCAAGGTGTTTTGAGTGAATTGTGGGGTTTTGGTTTAAGGGAGGCCCCGCGTGCGTGAACAGTTCTTATATCATGCGAGCAAGGGTTAATATAGGATGTAGAAAGTGGCTTGGCGAGTAGTGGAGGACTTCCAGGCGAGAATATATCTACTGCGGACACGCCGTGCTTCCCCTTAGGCTTATGGGACGTGCACTGTTGCTGGGCAGATTTGCTGGGAGTGGGCCTGTTGCAGGGGAGGTTCCTGAGTGTGGCACTGGGCTCTGAGGGAACCTGTAGCCGGCATTGGACATTCAGACAGATATTGACTGGGGTATAAGGCTTTAAGGCAGTTTTTGACTGTTCTGTCCCCACATGAAGGCGAATGAAGGTGTAACTGATAATGCCTTTGTGACTGGCCTACCTTCGTATCCAAGCAGTGGAGCAGACCGGACCGGCAGATGCTCAGGTTAGATGGATCCAGACATAGACATGAGGATGCAATCAAACGTGGGTTTATTTGATCCAGAGCAGTGACATACAGTGATACAATACAGGAATGCAGTAGATGCTGTCATGTGGATGTCTTTTCTGAGGCTAACTGCTGAGGCTACTGCTGGTCAAAAACTGATGCCTTCACAAGCCAAGGTGTGTGTCTCCAGTCACAAAGGAATGCAGCACTGAAAAAGGCTACAGGAAGTGACCAGGCCCAAGGCTGCTAAAACCACGCCCAGAGAAAAAACTTTATAGACAACGAACGAGGCGTGCAGCATACAAATTCCGGCCAGCAGATGGCAGCAGAGAACAATAGACTTAAACAACATAGGTAAAACAAGAAATAATACAGTGCAGAAATTCAATTTGATAAGAACAGCACAATGGACGTCTCCTACGTGACTCGTCCCAGGGGGGGTGACACCATTTTCTACCACACCGGGTGACACCAGCCCTAGCAACGCCACTGCAGACGTTTGCATCCGTTCAGAACGGATCCGTCTGCATTATAACTTATAACTTATAACTGTGAAAGTAGCCTGAGCGGATCCGTCCAGACTTTACATTGAAAGTCAATGGGGGACGGATCCGTTTGAAGATTGAGCCATATAGTGTCATCTTCAAACGGATCCGTCCCCATTGACTTACATTGTAAGTCTGGACGGATCCGCACGGCCAGGCGGACACCCGAACGCTGCAAGCAGCGTTCAGGTGTCCGCCTGCTGAGCGGAGCAGAGGCTGAACGCCGCCAGACTGATGCATTCTGAGCGGATCCGCATCCACTCAGAATGCATTAGGGCTGGACGGATGCGTTCAGGGCCGCTTGTGAGAGCCTTCAAACGGAACTCACAAGCGGAGCCCCGAACGCTAGTGTGAAAGTAGCCTAAGAGGAGCCAACTTGTGTTGGAGAGACCCCCCTCCAGGCCCCATTAGACTCCATTGTAGTCTCTAATGGGAGGGGATTCTTTCTAACACACTCTCTAAAATACACTGAGATAGCCTCTGCTAGAAAGACCCCTCTCCATGGCCCATTAGCCCTCAATTGTAGTCTATACTGGGGCCTGGAGGGGACTGTTTCTAACAGAGGCTCACTAATGGACGCTGAGATTAGATCACCCCATACGAGAGCATTGAATCAATGCTTTCCTATGGGGAAAAATCTGACCCTGGAGGTCATCATGCAGAGTGTGAGGACGTCCAGCGTCAGATACCGGACCACAGGTCTGCTTTACTCCAGGAAGCCCTCAGGAGGCTGCCAGCGACTAGAGGCCGACTTATTGCTGGGACGTAAACAATGCAGTTTCTCTAGAACATTGCAGCTCGATTTGCAAAAGGGACACTGTACCCAGACCACGTCAATGAGCTGAAGTGGTCTGGGGGCCTTTTGTGTCGCTTTAGGCTACTTTCACACTTGCGTTTTTCTTTTCCGGCGCTGAGTTCCGTCACAGGGGCTCTATACCGGAAAAGAACTGATCAGTTTTATCCCCATGCATTCTGAATGGAGTGTATTCCGTTCAGTTTGCATCAGGATGTCTTCAGTTCAGTCGTTTTGACTGATCAGGCTACGGTTTTCTCTCCGGCAAAAAAAACTGAAGACTTGCCTGAACGCCGGATCCGGCATTTTTTCCCATAGGAATGAATTAGCGCCGGATCCGGCATTCAGAATACCGGAATGCCGGATCCGTCGTTCTGGCATGCGCAGATCGGTAAAAATGTACAAGACGGATCCGTCGGTCCGCATGACAAGCGGAGAGATGGATCCGTCCTTGCAATGCATTTGTGAGACGGATCCGCACCCGTCTCACAAAGGCTTTCAGTCAGCGGCAGATCAGCGGATCCGGCGGGCAGTTCCGACGACGGAACTGCCCGCCGGATCACACTGCCGCAAGTGTGAAAGTAGTCTTAACTTTGAAATCTTATTAAAGATTGTGTAGGGTGTGGCTGGAGGCGGGACAAGGGTGGGGCTTGCAGCAGAACATGGGTGGGGCCTGTAAGGGGGCCCTTGATTTATTTTGCCCGGGGGCCCTGAGGGTTCTCAGTCCGCCCCTGCACCTCAGCGACACTTATTTTACTACCCGGTAAAGTTCTCCTCCTGATTCATTATAAAGAAAGGAAAACTACAAATGATGCGAATAAGAAGCCGCCTCCTCCTCCAGGTCTGTGCTCTTACCCGGTCCTGCTTAGACATCACAGCCTGACAGCCGCCCAGCCTGAACCTGACCAGGTTGTAGATCTCCTCCGGGTGTCCTAGAGACCTCAGGAAGTCCATGTCTGCGGCGTACGATAAGTGTAGCGACTAAACGCCAAACGGACCTTCTGACGTCACACTATCAGGTGACATTTCTAGGTCATGTGGGTCGGCAGCTAAATCCCATGACTCGGAGGTACCTTGTGATGTCATGGAGGCACGTGACATACTGAAATCACGTGACCGCAAAGTGGATGCCTCCTCATTCAGAGTAATGGCGTCTGAAGTGAGAGGAGAGCAGCACCAGTGCCTGTCTTTACCACAGGTATTTACACTGGGTGCTCTTGACTGCCAGTGGCGGAGGGAGAATCCGTTCTTATCACATACATTTACAGACTGGTATGTACACTCAGGGAAACAGCAGTTATTATAGTGGGTGCACAAAAATGTGATGAGGGGAGGGGGGCTGAACATGCTGGGAAAGTGTGTGTGTGTGTCTGTGGGGGGAGGGTGAACATGGCGGGAAAATGGGGGGGTGAACATGCTGGGTGGTCATGGTGGGGGGGGTGGTGAACATGCTGGGTGGGGGGGGGGTTGGTGAACATGCCTGGTGGGGGGGGGGGGGATGGTGTGGTGAACATGCCGGGGGGGGGCGGGGTTGGTGGTGAACATGCCGGGGGGGGGGGGGAAGGGCGGTGGTGAACATGCCGGGGGGGGGGGGGTGGTGAACATGCCGGGGGGGGGGGGGAGGAGGGTGGTGGTGAACATGCCGGGGGGGGGGGGTGGTGGTGAACATGCCGGGGTGTGGGGGGGGTGGTGGTGAACATGCCGGGGTGTGGGGGGGGGGGGGGGGAACATGCTGGGTGTGGGGGGGGGGGGTGAACATGCTGGGTGTGGGGGGGGGGGGTGAACATGCTGGGTGTGGGGGGGGTAGAACATGCTGGGTGTGGGGGGGTGAACATGCTTTGGTGAACATGCTGGGTGGGGGTGAACATGCTGGGTGGGGGTGAACATGCTGGGTGGGGGTGAACATGCTGGGTGGGGGGGGGGGGGACTGCAGCATTTCTGCAACATGTGTGCACACCCATGGGCTGGATTCACACAGTGCTGTGAATCTGATTACGGAATTTGCTATACTGGAAATGTGAATCCTGCTAATCAGAGGCTGCTGATGGCAAAGCCACAGCGGTGGCCGATTCTATCTTTTCTGCTACCTGAGGCGAAAAATTAAATGGCGCCGCCCCTTCCCACTCGCTGGATGGGAAGGGTGGAGTCTTGTGGCTGCCCCAGTGCCCCATACAGTGTAACGTATCCTTGTGGCTGCCCCCATACAGTATAACGGCTCCTTGTGGCTGCCCCCATACAGTATAACGGCTCCTTGTGGCCGCCCCATACAGTATGTCTCCTTGTGGCCGCCCCCATACAGTGTAACGTATCCTTGTGGCTGCCCCCATACAGTGTAACGTATCCTTGTGGCTGCCCCCATACAGTGTAACGTATCCTTGTGGCTGCCCCTATACAGTATATTGTCTCCTTGTGGCTGCCCCCATACAGTATAACGGCTCCTTGTGGCTGCCCCCATACAGTATAACGGCTCCTTGTGGCTGCCCCCATACAGTATAACGGCTCCTTGTGGCTGCCCCCATACAGTATAACGGCTCCTTGTGGCTGCCCCCATACAGTATAACGGCTCCTTGTGGCTGCCCCCATACAGTATAACGGCTCCTTGTGGCTGCCCCTATACAGTATAACGTCTCCTTGTGGCTGCCCCCATACAGTATAACGTCTCCTTGTGGCTGCCCCCATACAGTATAACGTCTCCTTGTGGCTGCCCCCATACAGTATAACGTCTCCTTGTGGCTGCCCCCATACAGTATAACGTCTCCTTGTGGCTGCCCCCATACAGTATAACGGGTCCTTGTGGCTGCCCCCATACAGTATAACGTCTCCTTGTGGCTGCCCCCATACAGTATAACGTCTCCTTGTGGCTGCCCCCATACAGTATAACGTCTCCTTGTGGCTGCCCCCATACAGTATAACGGCTCCTTGTGGCTGCCCCCATACAGTATAACATCTCCTTGTGGCTGCCCCATACAGTATAACGGCTCCTTGTGGCTGCCCCCATACAGTATAACGGCTCCTTGTGGCTGCCCCCATACAGTATAACGGCTCCTTGTGGCTGCCCCCATACAGTATAACGTCTCCTTGTGGCTGCCCCCATACAGTATAACGGGTCCTTGTGGCTGCCCCCATACAGTATAACGTCTCCTTGTGGCTGCCCCCATACAGTATAACGGCTCCTTGTGGCTGCCCCCATACAGTATAACGGCTCCTTGTGGCTGCCCCCATACAGTATAACATCTCCTTGTGGCTGCCCCATACAGTATAACGGCTCCTTGTGGCTGCCCCATACAGTATAACGGCTCCTTGTGGCTGCCCCCATACAGTATAACGGCTCCTTGTGGCTGCCCCCATACAGTATAACGGCTCCTTGTGGCTGCCCCATACAGTATAACGTCTCCTTGTGGCTGCCCCATACAGTATAACGTCTCCTTGTGGCTGCCCCCCATACAGTATAACGTCTCCTTGTGGCTGCCCCCATACAGTGTAACCTCTCCTTGTGGCTGCCCCCATACAGTGTAACGTCTCCTTGTGGCTGCCCCATACAGTGTAACGTCTCCTTGTGGCTGCCCCATACAGTGTAACGGCTCCTTGTGGCTGCCCCCATACAGTATAACCTCTCCTTGTGGCTGCCCCCATACAGTGTAACGTCTCCTTGTGGCTGCCCCCATACAGTATAACGTCTCCTTGTGGCTGCCCCCATACAGTATAACGTCTCCTTGTGGCTGCCCCCATACAGTATAACGTCTCCTTGTGGCTGCCCCATACAGTATAACGGCTCCTTGTGGCTGCCCCCATACAGTATAACATCTGCTTGTGGCAGCCCCCATACAGTATAACGGCTCCTTGTGGCTGCCCCCATACAGTATAACGGCTCCTTGTGGCTGCCCCCATACAGTATAACGTCTCCTTGTGGCTGCCCCATACAGTATAACGTCTCCTTGTGGCTGCCCCATACAGTATAACGGCTCCTTGTGGCTGCCCCCATACAGTATAACGGCTCCTTGTGGCTGCCCCCATACAGTATAACGTCTCCTTGTGGCTGCCCCCATACAGTGTAACCTCTCCTTGTGGCTGCCCCCATACAGTGTAACGTCTCCTTGTGGCTGCCCCATACAGTATAACGGCTCCTTGTGGCTGCCCCCATACAGTATAATGGCTCCTTGTGGCTGCCCCCATACAGTATAACCTCTCCTTGTGGCTGCCCCCATACAGTGTAACGTCTCCTTGTGGCTGCCCCCATACAGTGTAACGTCTCCTTGTGGCTGCCCCCATACAGTATAACGTCTCCTTGTGGCTGCCCCCATACAGTATAACGTCTCCTTGTGGCTGCCCCCATACAGTATAACGTCTCCTTGTGGCTGCCCCATACAGTATAACGGCTCCTTGTGGCTGCCCCCATACAGTATAACGTCTCCTTGTGGCTGCCCCATACAGTATAACGGCTCCTTGTGGCTGCCCCCATACAGTATAACGGCTCCTTGTGGCCAGCCCTCATACAGTGGAACATCTTGTGGCCCCAAATGTTATTTCTTTTTATTCTAAATGGGTATTTATTGCAATGAATTTCTTTAAGGGGTTTTCCCATCTCAGATAATGGGGGCATATTGCTAGGATATGCCCCCATTATCTAATATCTCTATATCGAGAACGGCGCCTTCCATTAATTTCTATTGGGCCACCGAGAATAGCCGAGAGCTGGCTTGGCTATTTTCATCGGCCCCATACAAATGAAATGGAGCATTGGCCGCGCATGCGCTCCCATTCACATCTGCGCTGAGCAGCGCTTGGTGGTGGACGGACCCCTGGAAATCCACAGCGCTCCCCTCTTCGTTCTCCAGCGGTGGGACCCGCACCTATCGGACAATGGGGGCATATCCTAGCGATATGCTCCCATTGTCTGTGACGGGAAAACCCCTTTAATGTCGTTATCGTGTGAATTTTTGATATTGCCCAACCCTAGACCACCATGGTGACTTCTCTCTGCAGAGTTTGACAGACATCTTAGTTTCCTACTTTTCCATCATCCTCCCACCTTCTCAACACCCGTCCTGCCACCTCTAATATTTTCTGCTGTGCTCCCCAATACTATACTGCAGAAACAGTTCCCCTCAAAATACTGGTACCACACAGAGTGCGCAAGTACAAAAAATACCCCCTTAACTTTAAGATGAGACCCCCTTTAGGCCTGCATGTCAGAAAACCCTCCATGTATTAGACCTCAGACCAGACCTCTCAGACCCAACCTCAAGACCCCCTTATATCAGACCCCCATTAGACCTCCATATCAAAACCTCATTATACCTCTGGGCCCCCATATCAGATTTCAGACTAGACCTGCAGACCACACTCCGATTAGCCCTCCCCCCCATATCGGACCTCCAGATATCCCATATCGGACCTCAAGAGGATAGATCATCAGTTTAAACAAAGTGCAGAACCCCTTTTAATACTGACCAACGATTCTGCCCTTTGATCAGTGCTCGTTTGCATTGGCCTTTTACACAAACGATCACTATACCGAGCGATCCCGCCTCCTGCAGACTTCTCTATACTGTTGGCAGCGTGCCGCCCTGGTTACACCGTACAACCCACTGCCGACACTATAGAGAAGTCTGCAGGGTCCAGATGTTACAGCGTACGGTCAGTGCACAAAGTCAGCAACTGTTCGTCAATTGATTGAAGGGCCCGATTAGTGGTGACCAGCATTCATATGAACACTTGTTGCCCAATAATCCCTCCTTTTAATTGGGCCCTAGGGGTACATTGACACTAACAGATTATCTGATTGATTTTATAACCAATTATTGTTCAAATGGCCGTTATCGCACATCTTCTGTTACACACAGGAATTATTGGTCTAATTGGACAGACATAATCTGATGGTGTCAGTGCACTTTTCAGACCATTCCTTATCTACTTGTCCATGATCCACAATGATGGTCTTCAATCTGAGACCGGGCAGAATGCAGTTTCTGGTAATGGACTCTGGTGATGAAGGGGTTACTTGATGGCCTCGGATCTTTTACTCAAAAGCACTTGTTTTATTTTTAACAGGCATGCTCTGAAGCGGATGTCAGCGTGACGGGAGAGACGGGTGAAGAGCCTGTCTGCGCAGAGGGTTACCAAATGTTATTACATGTTATATATATTTTATGTAATAAAATTCTTTATTTAAAAAAAAAAAATTGTGTATTTTTATTGATTAAAAAAAAAGTTTATTTATTTTAAAAAAAAATTAGATTTAGTTTACAATAACTAGAGGTCGCAATAACACCTGTACAAGCGTCATAGACGCCTGTTCAGGCCATTTTACTCCCTGGAAAAAGTCTAAGACGTACCGATACGCCTTAGACTTTTCCCTGCTTTTCATCAGCATAGGGCGCGCTATGAACGGCACAGGCAGCGCAGCGATGCTGCCTGTGCCTGCAATAACCAATAGCAAAGCTCAAGACAGCAAGAAGCTTTGCTATTGGTTAGTATGGTCAGGCGCAGGAGCGATACAGGTCCTGCATCAGGGGAAGCCGGCGGGCGCTGGAAGGAGGAGGGGCCGGCTCCCGGATCATGTTTGAATATGGAGTGCCGGGTGCGCTGCACAAGGACCCTGGCGGTTGTGGAGCTAAAGACTGGGGCCGGACATGAAGGACACAGAACAAGGTGACAGCAGTGTGTAACGTAACGATGTGTGTGATGTATGTAGTGCAGTGTGTGATCATCACACACATGTATACATCACATGCTGTACTACATACATCACACACATGTATACATCACATGCTGTACTACATACATCACATGCTGTACTACATACATCACACACATGTATACATCACATGCTGTACTACATACATCACACACATGTATACATCACATGCTGTACTACATACATCACACACATGTATACATCATACACTGCACCACATACATCACACATGTATACATCACATGTATACATCATACACTACATCACACGCATGTATGTGGTGCAGTATGTAGTGAATGCAGACAGGCTATTATAGCCGAGTGGTAAAGTACAGGGAAGATCCGCCTTATTGGACTGGACTTTATAACTTTGCTATAATAGCTTGATGTTATTTAGACTAATAATGGTCCCCTGTAGGGATGAGCGAATTTCATGTTATGAAATTCATTTGCGCTTCGTTTGGTAGTAAAAGCAGAATTGCGTTATGGATTCTGTTACCACGGACCATAACGCAATTCTATGACGGAATGTCTTTAGAGGCATTCCGTTATTCATTCTGTCATAATAGAAGTCTATGGGCTGCAAAATGGATCCGTTTCCGTTATGCAGTGGAGTCCTCTCCTGCATAACTGAAACAGGACGGATCCGTTTTGCAGCCTATAGACTTCTATTATGACAGAATGAATAACGGAATGCCTCTAAAGACATTCCGTCATAGAATTGCGTTATGGTCCGTGGTAACAGAATCCATAACGCAATTCTGCTTTTACCACCAAACAAATTTCAAAATATGAAATTCGCTCAGCTCTAGTCCCCTGCATAAATCCCCAGCTCTTAGGCGCCATTCACATCACCACTATTTATTTTTTATTGTTCTGCTCATCTAATGGAGCAGAACAACGAAAATAACGGAAGCGCTGGATCGGGCATGTAAGGGTTTTTGTCATATGATCAGGACTCTGCAGGATGGGAAAGTGTAGTATAGTTTTTTCCATCCTGCAAAGTCAAACAAAAAACATGTAAGGGTAACTTATTTTATTTTTTTGCAAAAAAAAAAAATGGTAACAGATGCCACAGTATGGAGTCTGTGTGAGGCGTCTGTTAATGTATATACAGTTTGTGTGTACGTTAAATATATGCCAAAAATTTAATGTGAGCCAGGCCTAACTGACAGGGAAGAAGCTGAACATACCCCGCTTACTATGATGGGTCCGTTCAGATTCCTTCCACGAGCCGGTCTTTTTACCAGACCAAAAAAGTGCTTCATACAAGGCTTTTTTGTCTAGTCTTTAGTAGGGATCGACCGATTATCGGTTTTACCGATATCGGCCGATATTCAGGATTTCTCGTTCATTCCATTGGGGGACACAGACCATGGGTATAGCTTAGAGATATTACTAGGAGGCACACTATGCAAAAAAAGAAGCTCCTCCTCCTCGGGCTATACCCCCAGGCACCTCCAGGAGAACTTCAGTCTTTGCTTAGTGTCCGTTCAAGGAGGTTGACATTTATTCTTCTCCTGTTTGTTATTTTTTTTCTGGTTTCAGATGGGGACGCAGGTCAGCATTGCGCTTTCTTGGCCCCTGTGGAGGGTCTGCCACGGTCTTCTGAAGGTTCCTGGCTACCTCCCATTCCCCCACAGAAGAAAAGTGGATCCAGGCTCGACATGTTAGCTCTGGCATCCCACCAGCTGCTGGGACACCTGCTGCCTACCCTCCACCAGAGCACTGCTCTCCTTGATTGGAGTCAGACATCTGAAGAGGTGAATCCCTGCTGGTCTGGACATCGAGGGAGCATGCTGTGCAGATAAGTATTGCCTGCTTCAATCTCCCCCCACCCCTTCATGTCGTCTGTCTGGCGCTCTGTGAGCTAGAGAAGGACCGGCTGGGGGCATTTTTTCCCGTTGGGAGGGGGCCTTCTGGGGAGGGCTGGTGATTCCACTGACTCTGGGAACAGGTTGCGTTTCCCTACCTGCCTGCAGCTCAGACTATGGCCGCATCGGCGGCAATCTTGGCACTGAAGGAGTGTATTTTATTTTATCTTATGGCCGCTGCGCTCTCTGCAGCTCCCGCCGGCCTGCTCCTCCCGATATTAACCCCCGTTGCGCCGTATCTGGCGAAGGGGTGTATTTTGAAATGCGCGCGCGCGCTTATTTCGCACCGCAATGACGCGTCCAAGGGGGGCGGAGCCTCGGCGTCCAGCTCTGTCTCTCCCTACGCCGGAGACTCTGCTGGATTGCGGCCGTGCAGCTCCTCAGTTCTCGGTGACCGGAGACTTCTGCTCTTGCCTGGGTGGTAGGAATTGCAGCAACCTGGTAGGAAATCTTTTTTGGAATACCATCATGCCTAAACCTGGGGCCCCTAAGCCTTCCAAGGCTTCATCTCAGGCTCCACTGGAGTCATGTAAAATATGCCTTAGGCCTTTTTCTGTCACTGGTTCCTGTGACTCATGCCCTGCTCCTGGACAGGATCAGCCTCCTTCTCTTGCTCAGCCCGGTCCTCCCTCTGCCCCTGCGGATCCAGCGGTACCCGCCTGGGCCTCCGCCATGTCTAATGCGGCAGCTGATCTGGCCTTAGTTGCCAAGGCAGCCATGTCCTTCATGGAGCGCATGGCGGCTACTACTCCAGTGGCATCCACCACTCCATCCCCTCTCAGTGACTCTCACAGAGGGCGTCTGACTTCTAAAAGGCAGCGTGAGCGGCAGCATTCCTCCTCGGATGACTCCGCTTCTCCCCCTCGCCTTGAGGCATGCCCGGTTGACTCTCCCCCTCGCAGGGAGCGCAAATCCGATGGGGAATTGTCCGGATCGGACGAAGTCACGGAGCGGGAACCCCTGCCTAAGCTTTCCACCATGGTAACCGAGTTGGTGGCAGCTGTCCGTGACACTTTTAATATACAAGGGGATTCTCCTCCCTCCACTAGTCGGGAGTTCTCCCTTTTTCCACCCAAGAAACAGGAGTCCGCCGTGTTCCCTATTCATGAGGAATTCACTGCGGTCCTATCAAAAGCTTGGGATCGACCTAATCAAAAATTTTCGGCCACCAAGCGTATGGATACGCTTTATCCGTTTCCAGCTGACACAGTGGAAAAGTGGACTTCTTCCCCTAAGGTAGATCCTCCGGTGGCCAGGTTAGCCAAGAACACGGCCCTTCCCGTCCTAGACGGTTCCTCTCTGCAGGATGCGGTGGACAGACGTTTGGATTCATTTTCCAAGTCCATCTTCTCGCTGGCGGGCGCTTCCCTGCGACCGGCCTTTGCGTCTGCTTGGGTCGCCAGAGCCCTTACAACGTGGTTGCAGCGTCACCACCAGGATCTGTCAGAGCAGGACGCCTCTGCAGATACTCTGGATTTTATCATCCAGATGTCTCAAGCGTCTAAATATCTCTGTGAGGCTTCAATGGACATCGGCTCCCTCTTTGCCCGTATTTCGGCCCTCTCTGTCATTCAGCGCAGGGAGGTCTGGCTGAAGGTGTGGGATGCTGATGCCTCATCCAAGCGTTCCCTCGCTAACCTTCCCTTTGAAGGGTCCAGGCTCTTTGGGGCTCAACTAGATGAATTCATTTCTGCCGCAACAGGGGGCAAGAGCACTCATCTACCCCAGCCCAGGACCAAGCGTCCCTTTCGGTCTCGGCCTTCAGGTTTCCGGGGCCAGTCCTTTCGTCGCTTCTCCACTGCCAGGACGCCGTCGTCCTCATCAGCAGGGGGATCCCAGGACTCCCGCAAGAAGCCTTTCTTCAAGCCCCAGCCCTCTTGGCGGCCTCGGGCGCAGTCAGCCCGTCCTCCTGCTCCCAAGCAACCCTCCGTATGAAGGAGTGCCCCCATCCCTCGTGGTGGGGGGCCGTCTGCTCTCCTTTCAACAGGTCTGGAGGGCTCACGTTCAGGACGCCTGGGCTCTGGAAGTGTTGACGTCCGGCTACAAGTTGGAGTTCGCGTCCAGCCCGCCGGAACGTTTTTTCCCTTCTCGCGTTCCGGGGATCCAGCCAGGGCCTCGGACCTCTTTTTTGCGGTCTCCTCTCTTCTGGACCGTGGTGTCATTTCCCACGTTCCCCCAGAAGAGCAAGGGACAGGTTTTTACTCAAACCTGTTCGTTGTTCCAAAGAAAGAGGCGTCAGTGCGTCCAATCTTGGATCTAAAACTTCTCAACAAGTTTCTACGGGTGCGGAAGTTTCGCATGGAGTCCCTTCGCTCCGTTATTGCTTCTCTGCTTCCAGAATTTCTCGCGTCTGTGGACATTCAAGACGCCTACTTGCACGTCCCTATTGCAGAGTCCCACCATCGCTTTCTGCACTTTGCCATAGGGGGGCGTCATTACCAGTTCGTCGCCCTACCTTTTGGGTTGGCAACCGCCCCTCGAGTTTTTACGAAGATTCTGGCGCCTCTCATGGCGCTTCTTCGCACCAGGGGCATCTCTTTGTTACCATACCTAGACGACATCTTGATAAAAGCTCCGTCTCTTCCACAGGCCGAGGACAGCGTCCGAATCACGGTTCAATCCCTGGAACGGTTCGGATGGCTGATCAATCTCCCAAGTCCTCTCTGCACCCCTCCCAGAGACTCTCGTTCCTGGGGATGATCTTGGACACCTCGATTTCTCAGGTGTTTCTTCCAGATTCCAAGGCTTCCCAGATTCGTCTGGCAGTGGTGCTCCTTCTACGCTCTCCACGTCCCACCATTCGGGAGTGCATGCGGGTGCTGGGCCTTATGGTCTCCTCTTTCGAGGCGATTTCGTACGCCCAATTTCACACTCGTCCGCTACAACAGATGATCCTTGCCCTCTGGAACAAGAACCCTCGGGGTCTAGACACTCCTGTTCGTCTGTCCCGGCAAGTTCGAGCGTCTCTCCCTTGGTGGCAGTCTCCCCTGAACCTATCGTCAGGAAAGTCCTTCCTTCCGTTCTCCTGGACGATAGTCACCACCGACGCCAGCCTCATCGGTTGGGGAGGTGTTCTCCGGAACCTCACAGTTCAGGGTGTCTGGTCGACGGAGGAATCCCGTCTCCCGATAAACGTTTTGGAATTGAGGGCGATTTTCCACTCCCTCTCCCATTGGACTCCTCTCCTTGCGACTCGCCCTGTGCGGGTTCAGTCGGACAATGCCACGGCTGTGGCTTATGTCAACCATCAGGGCGGGACTCGCAGTCGGCAGTAATGCGGGAAGTAGCGAGGATCCTCTTATGGGCGGAGTCTCATGTTCCAGTATTGTCGGCAGTGTACATCCCAGGAGTCGACAATTGGACGGCGGATTTTCTGAGTCGCACCAAGGTGGATCCGGGAGAGTGGTCTCTCCATCCGGAGGTGTTCGAGGACATCTGCCACCGATGGGGCCGTCCGGACGTAGATTTGATGGCTTCCCGGCTCAACCACAAGGTGCCGGTGTATCTTGCCCGCGCTCGAGACCCACGGGCGGGCGGGGTGGACGCGCTGGTATTTCCATGGCAGCGGTTCAGCCTCCTTTACGTCTTCCCTCCGATTCCTCTGTTGCCGAAGGTGCTGCGCAAGATCGAGGCGGAGGGGATACCAACCATTCTCGTCACTCCGGATTGGCCTCGCCGCGCCTGGTTCTCCAGCGTCGCTCGTATGTTGGCGGACGTTCCGTGGCCTCTGCCCGACAAAGAGGATCTCTTGTCTCAGGGGCCGCTCTTCCACCAGAATTCACGGCAGCTGCGTTTAACGGCGTGGCTGTTGAGACCGCCATCCTGAGGAAGAGAGGCTTCTCTGATGCGGTGGTGAGAACCATGATCAGGGCTCGGAAGCCGGCTTCTTCACGAATCTATTATCGCACCTGGAAGGCCTTCCTGGTTTTTTGTGAGAAATCGGGCTACTCGCCCCTACGTTTCTCTGTCCCAGTGGTGCTGTCCTTTCTCCAGTCCGGCCTCGACATGGGTCTGTCGCTCAGTTCTTTGAAGGGTCAGGTTTCTGCTTTGGCTATCTTTTTTCAGAGGTCCATTGCCTTTTTGAGACCTGTAAAAACCTTCCTGCAGGGGGTGGCGCATTCTGTTCCCCCGTATGTGCCTCCCTTGCCCCCCTGGGATCTCAACTTGGTTCTGCGCGCCCTTCAGGCGGCGCCTTTTGAACCTCTGAGGGAGGTCTCTCTGGTTTTACTCACCTGGAAGGTAGTTTTTCTGGTGGCCATAACCTCCATCAGGCGAGTTTCGGAGCTGGCCGCACTTTCCTGCCGGGAACCTTTTCTGGTCTTTCACCAGGATAAGGTGGTGCTCAGACCGGTGCCTTCTTTTTTGCCCAAGGTGGTTTCTCCCTTCCACCTTAACGAGGATCTTGTCCTGCCCTCTTTTTGTCCTTCTCCGGCGAACCCCAAAGAATGCGCTTTCCACTCCCTGGACGTCGTCAGGGCCCTGAAGGTGTACCTGGGGGCTACCGCTTCCTTCCGGCGTTCAGACTCTCTCTTTGTGATTCCTGAAGGGTCCCGTAAGGGCCTGGCGGCTTCCAAGGTCACCGTGGCGCGGTGGATCCGTTCCGCTATTGCTGCGGCATATCGCGCTCGTGGCCATGTTCCGCCGTCGCGGATTACCGCTCACTCCACAAGGGCAGTGGGAGCTTCCTGGGCTAGACGCAATCGCGCATCCGTTTCCCAGTTGTGTAAGGCGGCCACTTGGTCGTCCTTACATACTTTCACAAAGTTTTAGCAGTTACACTCTCTGGCCTCGGCTGATGCTGCTCTTGGGCGCAGGGTATTGCAGGCTGTGGTTCAGGTTTGACTACTGGACGTTTATTCCTGGCGGTGTTGGATTTGTTCTTTTTTCCCACCCCATGGACTGCTGTGGGACGTCCCATGGTCTGTGTCCCCCAATGGAATGAACGAGAAAAGGAGATTTTTGTGAAACTCACCTGTAAAATCTTTTTCTCGTAATTTCCATTGGGGGACACAGCTTCCGCCCCTTTTTTTGGTTTACGCCTTATGGTGTGCTGTGTGATGGTTTCCATAGTGTTTTGTTTCCGTTCTTCTCCTACTGCTTTTGCAACGACTGAAGTTCTCCTGGAGGTGCCTGGGGGTATAGCCCGAGGAGGAGGAGCTTCTTTTTTTGCATAGTGTTCCTCCTAGTAATATCTCTAAGCTATACCCATGGTCTGTGTCCCCCAATGGAAATTACGAGAAAAAGATTTTTCAGGTGAGTTTCACAAAAATCTCCTTTTTGACCGTTATCAGTATCTATTTTGCCGATATTCCAATAACGTATGGGGAACACAGATCGCGCTGCTCTCCGTGTTTCCTCCCCCTGTGCTGCTGCCGCCAATGAAGAGACAAATGGGAAGAGGAGGGGCGGGGCTGTGGCCACTGCGCCACCAATGAAGAGAAATCTCTCATTAATTCATATACAGGAGGCGGGAGCTGGCTGCAGAATCACATAGCCGGCTCCCGACCTCTATGAGCGGTAGCTGCCCCCTCAGGTGCCGCAGATCGCAGCTACCGCTCAGAGGTCGAGAGTCGGCTATGTGATTCTGCAGCCAGCTCCCGCCTCCTGTATATGAATAAATGAGAGATTTATGTTCATTGGTGGCGCAGTGCGCCCCCCCAGTATTAATCATTGGTGGCAGTGGCCACAGGGTCCCCTCCTCCTCCGATCGGAGCCCCAGCAGTGTAAGCCTGGGGCTCCGATCGGTTACCATGGCAGCCAGGACGCTATTGAAGCCCTGTCTGCCATGGTAAGCTCCATGCTGCTGTGTGCACAGAGCAGCAGGGACAGTGTGAGCTCCTATTCACCCTGATAGAGATCTATCAGGGTGAATAAGACAAGGGTTCTAGTCCCTAAGGGGGCTAAAAGTTAGTAAAAAAAAAACACCAAAATATTAAGTATAAATGAAAAAGAAAGATTTACAAAAAAAACTAACTACACATTAACAATAAAAATATTCATTTTCAGCAGATTTGTGTAGGAATTTTTTTTTTTCAAAAATGAAAATTCACAGAATATCGGTACAAATTATCGGCCTGAAAGTTCATAAATTATCGGTATCGGCCCTAAAAAAATCTATATCGGTTGATCCCTAGTCTTTAGACAGAATCTGCAACACAGGCTCCAAACGCAGATGTGAGCAAGTGTAGGGCGATATATTATGTATTTGAATTACTGTGAATTTAGTACTCCTCAGGTAAAAATACTCCTCAGAAATGGTCGGAGGAGTATTTCTACTCTTCTGGAAAAAATGTACTGCGACCTCTGACAGTAACTATATGCTGGCACACTTTTGCATGCCATCATATTGTGGTTGAGCTTAAAGAAACTAACCAGTGCATAATGACCTACAGTTCCAGCGATGATGGCATAGGACTGTGTGTCATTATAGAAGAGGATAGTCTATGGGTGCGAACACACGTTTCAGAAAAGCAGCAGATTATTGCTGTTCCCTAAGCAAGTCTGTTAGCATGTGAAAATCTGCAGCAAATCTGCAACATGTTCACATCCCATGTGTCAGTGCAAATTGTGAGTAATGAGTGCAGCACTTACACGTGGGACTGGTAAGAGCGTGACCATATGTGGCATAAATGGTATTCAATGGAAATTATATAATGACAACTAGGTAAATTGTAATGAACTGCCTAAACTAACATACTGCGGGTTGTAGCACCTAACCTGGAGTAGGTGACGGCTGACCAGGCAGAATAGAGTCTACAAAACAAGTCTCAAAGGGTCAGGCAGGAGCAGTGTCTGAATACAGGCCAAGGTAGTCAATCATCTAGTCAGGGCCAGTAGCATAGGTGCAGGTCGGGTCAGGAGTGGGATATCGGAACAGGGATTATAGGTCAAAGAACAGGAACACAAGCCGGGGTCAGATACACGGATAAATAGAATTTCTCCCTCTTATTAGAACATGCACTTTCCTTATAAACATCAGGAAGGGAGCACACGCCACCCCACGGGCAGACACTGTGCATGTGTGTCCCAGCATGGAGGAGCAGTGAACAGACAGCATGTATGGAAGTTAACAGGGATACTATGTCTGCTGGGAGAAGTAGCACGCTGGCATTACATAAATATATCTGTCTTAGATAAATACATTTTACAAATCCATTTTTAGGATTCACATTCTGCCTAAATCGTTTGCATTGGACGCCTAGAAATAGTAAATTTAAAAGGTGTTTTCCGGTTTATACAAGTGTGCGGCATACTATGGAGTCACTCTACCATAGGCTTCTTTGGGAGAGCAATCTATCCCATAGAAGTCTATTGAAGAGTGGCTGCAGTACACAGCCACGCCACAGCATCGTAGATTGGGTCTAGTCTAAGAATACTACAAGGTTGACCACATTTCAACGGTATGTACTGCAGAAGCTCGGGTTGGTTTTTAAATATTTGTTAGAAGAAACAAACGCAGAGTTCATAAAGTGTATCATAGATGGATATATGTGATGCTAATGTGTCAGAGGAATCCCGGCCTAACCTCCCATAAAACAATGAAACAGGAAAAGGTCCTTCTGGAGTCCAGGATATAGTCACTTCTATGTAATCTGGCTGTATCCCTTCACTCAGAGGAACCTCTCCTACATGACTCCTTCTCAGTATATAATAGATGGAGATGGTCCTTCTGGAGTCCAGGAAATAGTCACTTCTATGTAATCTGGCTGTATCCCATCACTCAGAGGGTCCTCTCCTACATGACACCTTCTCAGTATGTAATAGATAGAAAAGGTCCTTCTGGAGTCTGGGAAATAGTCATTTCTTTATGAGCTGGCTAAATCCCATGACTCAGAGGGACCTCTCCTACATGACACCTTCTCAGTATGTAATAGATAGAAAAGGTCCTTCTGGAGTCTGGGAAATAGTCATTTCTATATGAGCTGGCTAAATCCCATGACTCAGAGGGACATCTCCTACATGACACCTTCTGAGTATGTAATAGATAGAAAAGGTCCTCCTGGAGTCTGGGAAATAGTCATTTCTATATGAGCTGGCTAAATCCCATGACTCAGAGGGACCTCTCCTACATGACACCTTCTCAGTATGTAATAGATAAAAAAAAGGTCCTCCTGGAGTCTGGGAAATGGTCATTCTATATGAGCTGGCTAAATCCCATGACTCAGAGGGACCTTTCCTACATGACACCTACTCAGTATGTAATAGATAGAAAAGGTCCTTCTGGAGTCTGGGAAATAGTCATTTCTATATGAGCTGGCTAAATCCCATGACTCAGAGGGACCTCTCCTACATGACACCTTCTCAGTATGTAATAGATAGAAAAGGTCCTCCTGGAGTCTGGGAAATAGTCATTTCTATATGAGCTGGCTAAATCCCATGACTCAGAGGGACCTCTCCTACATGACACCTTCTCAGTATGTAATAGATAAAAAAGGTCCTCCTGGAGTCTGGGAAATAGTCATTTCTATATGAGCTGCTAAATCCCATGACTCAGAGGGACCTCTCCTACATGACACCTTCTCAGTATGTAATAGATAGAAAAGGTCCTTCTGGAGTCTGGGAAATAGTCATTTCTTTATGAGCTGGCTAAATCCCATGACTCAGAGGGACCTCTCCTACATGACACCTTCTCAGTATGTAATAGATAGAAAAGGTCCTTCTGGAGTCTGGGAAATAGTCATTTCTATATGAGCTGGCTAAATCCCATGACTCAGAGGGACATCTCCTACATGACACCTTCTCAGTATGTAATAGATAGAAAAGGTCCTCCTGGAGTCTGGGAAATAGTCATTTCTATATGAGCTGGCTAAATCCCATGACTCAGAGGGACCTCTCCTACATGACACCTTCTTAGTATGTAATAGATAGAAAAGGTCCCTCTGGAATCCAGGAAATAACTATAAAGACTTTATTATCCACCGTTCACCTGTCTTACTTTAGTCAATGCTACAAAGTGAAACAAATACAAATAATAATAATGTCACCAAAGCTTTACCAGAATGGTTCTTGTGGAGAGAATGGGATTTAGCTAATTCACTGTGAAGCTAAATACTATGATAGATCAGGTCCAGGACAATAAGAGAATAAATGGTCCCTGAAGATTATAGGAAATAGACGGCTGCTATAGAGCTGGCCATTCTCCATTATTAGTGAGGACCAGGTCCTTCTGAGTCATGGGAAATAGCCAATTCACTGTGACATGGCTAAATACTGTATCTATGCAGGACCTCACCACTAGGGGGCAAAAAGGTCCTTACCAGTTATGGGAAATAGACAGCTGCTGCAGAGCCGGCTAAATCCCATGACTGGGGGGGACCTCACCACTAGGGGGCCAAAAGGTCCTTACCAGTTATGGGAAATAGACAGCTGCTGCAGAGCCGGCTAAATCCCATGACTGGGGAGGACCTCACCACTAGGGGGCCAAAAGGTCCTTACCAGTTATGGGAAATAGACAGCTGCTGCAGAGCTGGCTAAATCCCATGACTGGGGAGGACCAGGTCCCTCCCAGTCATGGGATTTAGTCACAACCTTTTATATACCCGCCAGTGATTCATCCCTCTAGCCCCGCCTACACCTGTCCCTCCCGACCAATGGCGGTGCGGCTCCGTAGCCCAGTGACGACTCTGATTGGAGCGAGTGACAACCAATTAGGAAAGACCTGTTGCCGGGGAGACGGCTCGCGGTAGAAGGTGATTGGCTGTATGGAAATGCGATGTAAAAAAACTGTGGAAATGTTCTAGTCCGGTCCAGCGACATTACGGGGAGTCAGATGTTGTGTCCCTATGGACAGAGGCATGCTGGGAATTGTGGTGCCTCGGGCACTGTATGAGGCTGGTGTAGGACTACAAGCCCCAGCATTCCTTGCAGTATTATTATATCCAGAGTGTGAGGACACAGGTACAAAGCAGACATTAATGCTTCCAATGTATAGAAATGGCGCCCACTACATAATGGGGGTCCTCACAGTCAGCCTGTAACTGCCCCCATGTACACCTGCCCAGCCCCCTCTGTGCCCCCCACAGAGTACGGTTGCATACAATGTAGTAGGTAGCGGGAAAAAAATCCAAATGGGGTTGAATTGGAAAGAAACGCAATTCTGTCATAGTTTTTTTTTCCGGTGTTCACCATGCAGCAGTATTGACCTGTTACCTTTATTCCCCAGGTCAGTATGATTACAACCATAACACACTTTTTCTTGCGTTTTAATACTGGGAAGAAAAAGAGAAACCTTGAAAAAATTTTTTTCAGAGATACCATTTTGAAGTGTGTGTGACTTTTTGATAAATTTTCAAAAAATGTTTTGGGGAGTTAACAAAAATATGCCATTTGCCGTGTTGGATAAATATTGTTATATTTTAATAGTACGGGCATTTTTGCAGACAGCAATACCCATGATGTGTATTTTTTTTTATTGGTCAAGTATTTTTGGTATGATTTTGGAAAAGGAGAGGACTCCCCTGCATAACGGAAATGGAACAGATCCCTTTTGAAACCCATAGACTTCTATTATGACGGAATGAATAGCAGAATGCCTCTAAAGGCATTGCGTTACGCATTCCGTCATAGAATTGCGTTATGGTCCGTGGTAACGGAATCCATAACGCAATTCCCCTTTTACCAGTAAACGAATTGCAAACAAATTTTATAACCGGAAATTCGCTCATCTCTATCAGTGACCATCGGTTGCAAGGATGGACAAGAACACCAAGAGCAAAACTAAGCAGATGACAGTGGAGAGGAGGACCCAGTCCAGATTAGGGGCCAAGAGGAAGGCAATGTTCTTCAAGGCAAGGGGGAGCATGGCCAAAGCTCCCCAAGGAGCCAGTTGCCGGCAGTCAGTCCTGCGGTGGGCCACTCACCACCTGCCTATTCCCCCAGGCAGGCTCGGCTGGCCTCCTGCAAGCTGCCCTGGAACATCTCCAGGCTAGAGACCAGGCCGCTTACGAGATCCTCATGGAGGCTACAGCATGTTGACCCGAACTCGAACCCAATTTAAGTCAATAGGGACCTGAACTTTGGTGCACTAAAATGACTGTAAAATAGTCGTAGTAAGGGCTAGAGGGCTGCAAAAGGAAGCAAAATGGGGGTAAAAGCAGAATGGTTGCCCTGCAAACAAATGTGGATAGGGAAATGACTTAAAATAACATAAAGTATAAAAATATATAAAACTAGGAGGCGGAGGTCAAAGTGGAGTAGAAGGTTGAGGAGGCAGTGGACGTGGAGGAGGAGGAAGTAGCCAATACGGTTTTTGTTGTTTTGTTTATTTTTTTTCCTTTATTTTTATTTTTTATAAATTTGGGAAGACCCCAAAACATTGGGAAATAGAAAAGAGAATGCAAAGAGTAAGAGTATAACAATGACTGGGTGCGGCCGGTATACTTGTCTACTCAAGGTACGGACAAGTCCTGTGGGTTCCATGCCTGGTTCATTTTAATGAACGTGAGCTTGTGCACGTTGGCTGTGTACAGGCAGCTGCGCTTGTCTGTGATTATCCCCCCTGCTGTGCTAAACACACGTTCGGACAATACACTTGCTGCAGGGCAGGCCAGCTCCTCCAAGGCCTAAAGGGCAAGCTCAGGCCATGTGCCCAATTTGGAGACCCAGAAGTTAAATGGGGCAGACCCATCAGTCAGTACGTGTAGGCGTGTGCACACATACTGCTCCACCATGTTGCTGAAATGCTGCCTCCTGCTAAGACGTTCCGTATCAGCTGGTGGTACTGGTTGTGGCGTGCTGACAAAGCTTTTCCACATTTCGTCCATGGAAACCCTCCTGTCTGAGGTGCTAGCGGTGCTTGCTACCTGTATAGCACTCAGTGCTTAAACGTCCTGCGTGTGTTAGTATAATTCAGCCACTATTCGCTTGCGGAACTGTACTGATGCTAGACTGCACTTTTCACTTGGAACAGACAGGTTTCAGAAGCTAAAAAACACTAAACTCTGTCCCCCAACATGTTTTGCCAACTAATCTGGCTTCATCAGGGGTTCTAAATGTTAGGGAGATATAACGTTCCTGCCCGTGCTTATTGGTCCACGTATCGGTAGTTATGTTGACCTTGCCACAGATTGCGTTGCGCAGTGCACACCTGATTTTGTCCCCCCACTTGGTTGTGCAGGGCAGGGATAGCTCGCCTGGAAAAGTAGTGGCGGCTGGGAACCACGTACTGTGGGACAGCCACCGCCATAAAGTTTTTAAAAGTCTCTGTCTCCACCAGATGGAATAACAGCATTTCAAAGGCCAGGAATTTTGAAATGCTGGCATTCAGGGCCAGGGATCTTGGGTAGGTAGGGGGATACTTCCTCTTTCTCTCCAGTGTTTGGAGGATGGACAGCTGAACTCTTTCATGGGACAGTGTGGACATGCTGGGTGGCGGTAGTGGAGGTGTTGCTGCCACATCCTCTGTTTGCGGGGTGGCAGATGCCACTGTCACTCCAGAGGGGAAGGAAGAGGCCGAGACTGCAGCAGAAGAGGGAGCAAGAGGCGCCTGAGATCTTTTGTGGTTTTTCTGGTGTGCACTCCACTGCAGCTCGTGCTTTGCATTTAGATGCCCGGTCATGCAGGTGGTGCTCAGGTTTAGAACATTTATGCCTCTCTTCAGGCTCTGATTGCACAGCAAACCACTAGCGTCTTGTCTTAAGCACATTGTCTAAAGAACTGCCACGCCAGGGAACTCCTTGGAGCTGGCTTTGGTGTGCCCATTACCTGGGTGCGGTGGGCAGTAGCAGGCATACTGGCTAGCGGACAACCACTCTGCTTTTGCACCCTGCTCCCTCTTTTGCTGTGCGGCTGGCGCTGTGTGACCACAACCTCTTCCTCTGAACTGCACACGTCACTCGCATGACCTTGATTCCATGTGGGGTCTAGGACCTCATCATCCTCCACATCATCTTCCACCCACTCTTCACCCCTGCCCTTCTTTACGGTCTGCACGTGGCAGAAAGCCGCAGCAGTTGGCACCTGTGTTTCGTCATCATCATCAGAGACGTCCTGCGGTGGTCCTCCCATGTCCACATCCTGAAACATAAGTGGTTGGGCATCAGTGCATTTAATCTGCTGCATGACCTGGGGCTCAGACTGCTTGGCTGATTTGCCAGGAGGTGAGGTGAAAGACAGATGCCCATGGGCTGCAGGTGCCAAGGCTGTGGTTTCAGCAGGGGACCGGGTGGGAGACAATGTGAAGGAACTGGAGGCACTGTTAGCCATCCAATCTACTATCGCCTATACTTGTTCTGGCCTCACCATTCATACATCGGTATTCTGGCCTACAAAATGACGCTGAACGTCCCATCGCCTACATGCACCTGAGTAAGGTGTTTCATTTGGACGTGTAGCTGGCACAGATCGACCACGTCATCTCCCTGCAAAAGGAGCTCCACCAGCACCAGCAGCACCATGACCAGGGACATGTTCCTTATTTGATGCTCTCCTCATTCTTTGAGGTCACCCACCGAACTAACAGACAGATTAATTATATTAACTTTGTCACATATGCAGTGCATGTATACCTCACACCAAAAATTGGAATATGTCACCCACCAAACTAACAGACAGATTAACTATATTAATTTCCCTGTCACATATGCAGTGCACGTGTATCACACCAAAAATGGGCATATGTCACCGGCTAAACTAACAGTCAGATTAACTATATTAATTTCCCTGTCACGTATGCAGTGCAGGTGTACCTCACACCAAAAATGGGAATATGTCACCCACCAAACTAACGGACGGATTAACTATATTAATTTCCCTGTCACGTATGCAGTGCACGTGTGTCTCACACCAAAAATGGGTATATGTCACCGGCCGAACTAACAGATGGATTAACTATTATATTTTTGTGTCAGGGGTACAAAAATTTAGCATTGCACCCACAAAAAATCACTATAGGTCACCCACAGAATTAACAGCCAGATTAATTATTATGTTTTTCTGTGCATTGCACCCACAAAAAATCATTATAGGTGACCCACAAAACAAATAGCCAGATTCCTAACACTCTCCCTCGCTTCAGCTGCCTACTTCCTGTCCCTGCACTACTCAGAGCTGATGGGCGGTGCTACAGCTTGTATCCAGCTTGTATAGAAGCTGGATCACATGATGCACTGGCCAATCACAGCTATGCCATTACTAAGCATTACTTTGATGGCTTCTAGGTGCCCACAGCTTAAAAGTTTGTTGATTGGCTGCCCTGCAGCCTTTCAAAAGTTTTAATAAATGTCCGAACACCAAACTTTTCTGGCATGGTTCGGGTCCGGGTCCTTAAACATGCGCTCTACCACTGAGCTACATCCCCTAGGTTGCTGCTGAATTTTGAGACTTGCCTGAGGTCAGGAAGTAACCCTATCGATTATTTTGTGCCAACATAATCCACTGAACAGTTTTACTTTTTTCTCCATGATACTCCTTTTCAAATTCCTACTTCTACCCAAAATAAAATATAAATGTGAGCACAAGTAGGGCAGATTGACTGCTGTGGTTTCAGCATATAGCTAGGGTTTTTGTGCTGTCCGTCCTGTGTACTTTGGGCAGGTGACTTTCCCAGTCGGTACTGTGAATGATAATATCGTCCAGGTAAGCTGAGGCGTACCGCCGATGTGGACAAAGAACAATATCCATTAGACGTTGAAAGGTGGCGGGGGCGCCATGCAGGCCAAAGGGTAACACCTTATATTGGTGCAGCCCCTCTGGTGTGATGAAGACAGTTTTCTCTTTGGCAGCCTCCGTCAAGGGCACCTGCCACTACCCTTTGGTGAGGTCCAAAACAGAAAAATACCTGGCTTGGCCTAACTTCTCAATCAGTTCATCTACCCGAGGAATGGGATATGCATTGAATTTAGATATTTCATTCAACTTCCTAAAATCGTTACAAAATCGTAACGTCCCATCTGGCTTAGGAATTAAGACTATAGGACTGGCCCACTCACTTCTAGATTCCTCAATGACGTCTAGCCGCAGCATGAGCTGCACTTCCTCCGAGATGGCTTTTCGCCGAGCCTCGGGTACCCAGTAAGGCTTTAACCAGACTTTTGCCTGCGGCTCAGTGACAATGTCATGTTGGATTGCGAAAGTGCGTCCAGGGAGGTCCGAGAACACATCCGTGTTCCGATTAACGAACTCCCTGGTCTCCTGAGCCTGTTTAGAGGAGAGGCTGTCAGCAATTTTTATTGTGGCAACTGCTTCCCTTGCATCATACAGAGGAGCCGGAACCTCTTCCCCTAGAAAACCCAGTCGCGGGCTGTCTTCTGTACAGGTCTCCCTATCTTTCCAGGGTTTTAGTAAATTAACATGGTAAACCTGCTCCGGCTTTCGCCTCCCCCGCTGGTGTACCTTGTAATTTAACTCTCCATTTTTTCCCCATACCTCGTAGGGCCCCTGCCCCCTTCTAGGAACTTACTGTCCACGGTCGGCACCAGAACAAAAACCCAATTGCCCAGGTTAAAGATCCAGATCCAAGCCTGCCGATTGTAGATCCGACTCTGGGCTCGCTAAGCGGCCTCCATATGCTCCCGGACAAGAGGCAAAACGGTCTCTATTCACTGCTGCATCTTGGTAACATATTCAAGGACGCTTTTATGAGGAGTGGGTTGTTGTTCCCACGCCTCTTTTGCTACGTCCAACAAGCCACGAGGATGTCTGCCATATAGCAATTCGAAGGGCGAGAACCCAGTAGAGGCCTGGGGCACCTCTCGCACTGCGAACATGAGATAGGGCAGAAGAAGGTCCCAATCCTTCCCATCTTTGGACACCACCCATTTTAACACGGTTTTTAGAGTTTTATTAAACCTTTCCACCAGACCGTACGTTTGTGGTTGGTACACGTACGTCCGTAACTGTTTAATATGCAGCAACTTAGAGTTCCCTCATGACCTTGGACATAAAAGGGGTCCCCTGGTCAGTCAGAACCTCTTTTGGAAGCCCCACTCGGGAGAACATCTCCATTAGCTCCTTAGCTATAAGTCTTGCCGATGTATGTCGCAGTGGCACTGCCTCCGGGTACCGAGTGGCGTAATCAAGGACAACCAAGATGTGTTAGTGTCCCCTAGCGGACTTCGGTACTGGGCCTACTAGGTCCATAGCGATTCGCTAAAACGATACCTCGATGATCGGGAGAGGTACCATGGGACTGCGAAAAAGGTGCTGGGGGGCTAGTTGCCTGGCAGGTCAGGCAAGACTTAGGCCCCTTTCACACGGGCGTTGCGGGAAAATGTGCTGGTGCGTTGCGGGAACACCCGCGATTTTTCAGCGCGAGTGCAAAACATTGTAATGCGTTTTGCACTCGCGTGAGAAAAATCACGCATGTTTGGTACCCAAACCCGAACTTCTTCACAGAAGTTCGGGCTTGGGTTAGGTGTTCTGTAGATTGTATTATTTTCCCTTATAACAGGGTTATAAGGGAAAATAATAGCATTCTGAATACAGAATGCATAGTAGGTGATCAATTGAGGGTTAAAAAAAAATATAAAAATTAACTCACCTTCTCCTCTTGTTCGCGTAGTTCCCAGTCTCTTCTTTACTTCTTTAATGATGAGCTGTGGGCTAAAGGACCTTTGGTGACGTCAGATCACATGCTCCAATCACATGGTACATCACCGTGGTGAAGGACCATGTGATTGGAGCATGTGATCTGACGTCACCACAGGTCCTAGCCGATAGTTCATCTTTTGAGAAGTAAAGAAGAGACCGGGAACTACGCGAACAAGAGGAGAAGGTGAGTTAATTTTTTAAACCCTCAATTGATCACCTACTAAGCATTCTGTATTCAGAATGCTATTATTTTCCCTTATAACCATGTTATAAGGGAAAATAATACAGTGAATAGACTGTCACCTAGCAACCATGCGTGAAAATCGCACCGCATCCGCACTTTCTTGCGGATGCTTGCGATTTTCACGCAACCCCATTCACTTCTATGGGGCCTGCGTTGCGTGAAAAACGCTGAATATAGAGCATGCTGCGATTTTCACGCAACGCACAAGTGATGCGTGAAAATCACCGCTCATGTGAACAGCCCCATAGAAATGAATGGGTCAGTATTCAGTGCGGGTGCAATGCGTTCACCTCACGCATCGCATCCGCGCGGAATACTCGCCCGTGTGAAAGGGGTCTTACAGAACTCGTCCACCTCTTTCAACACACTGGGCCAGTAAAACCGTTGTAGTATCCGGTCCTGTGTTTTCTGCATTCCCAGATGACCCCTGAGAACATGCTGGTGGGCTAACTCTAACACGAGTTTGCGATAAGCCTGGGGCACCACCAACTGTTCAATGGATTCACCTCGCAGCTGATTTACAACAGGAATATAATTGAAATATATTAATTTTAATGGGTTAAATAATTTGCAGGAAGTCGTTTGATTTACAACATATCCTGATGAACCACAAAACGGGGGGACACCGACTCTGCTGCCCCTGGTTGTTGTGGTTCACCATCTATTATTAGTACATTTTCCCAGGCTCGTTATAAGGTTAGATCCCAGTGTTGTGCAGTACCAAAATTATCCCCGGAGACATTGAGGTCTGCCAGCTCAGGCCCCGGCGGCAAGTCCTCCATGTCTCCCACCATTACACTTAGCGGGGTTGTTTCCCCCTCTTCCACCGAAGTGGTGGTCACCCCTACTGCTGGCCCTTCGTACTCAGATTCCCAGGGTTCTGGTCTCCCCCCTGAGCCGGGCCACTCTGCTAGGGTTACACCTGTCTCATGGGTATCAGTTACTCTCGGAACAGGCCACAGTGCCGGGAAGCGCCTCCCTATTATAAGTTCATAGTGTAGGTTGGTTGCGACAGCCATCTCGTGGGTCCACCTGCCGGAAACCGTGGACAGAGACACTATAGCACTAGTGTAGTCTTTTAAGTCCCCATGTATACACATTACTCCGACCTTACGGCCGGTGTACTCAGCGGAGCGTACCAGGGAAGCCCTTATCAGGGTCACAGACTCCCTGAGTCCAACAGAGCCTCCGCTGGAGTTTCTCCCACCTCAACCTGGCACAGGTGGTTCAGAGACTCCAGAGCACCCACTGTACACAGTTTCGTGGCATACAATGACTGATAGAAGCCATAGTTCGTGTCCATGGGTTCTCCCTGATGTGGACAGTCAGCTCGAACATGGCCAGGCTCCCGCCACCGCCAGAAGATTATTGAAGCGGGGTCCACAGGGATTACATCCCAGGAGGGTTTGGGGGGCACCAGTCTCCGGGGTGGAGAGTTACGGGATTTGACTGCCCCCTCCCAAATGAACCCCCCTGCAAGTTCCAGGTCGCCTCATAGCGCTCCACCAAGTCGACCATCTCAAGAGCATTACCTGGCCAATCCATTGCTGGAGAGGGGGTGGCAGAGCCCTCCAGAACATATCTGCTAACAACCGGTCCAGCATAGCAGTGGGGCTCAGCACGTTAGGCTGCAGCCACTTTTGCAAAAGGTTGAGCAGGTTATAATACTGGGGTCTCATGGGCTCAGCTGGGTTGAACCCCCACTGATGCACCCGCTGGGACCGGACCAGCACATTCACCCCCAGTTTTGCCAAAATCTCACCCTTTACCTTTGGGTAGTCGGCCGCTTGATCGTCCGGCAAGTCGAAAAACACCCTCTGAGACTCTGATGTCAGGAAATAAGCGACGACCTCAGCCCACTGGTCCTGGGGCAGCCTTTCCCTGGTGGCCACTTTCTCATACATCGCCAGGTAGGTTTTGATGTCATCTGAGGGTGTCATCTTAGGGATCGCTGCACGGACTGCTTTCCGGGCATCGTGGATGCTTGGGGTTGCTCCTGTTGACTGCAAAGCCATCACGTGTTGTAGCAGCAACTGGTTGGTCTCTTGCTGCTGCTTGTTAGCCTCTCGCTGGTGCAGGTTGGTGTCACCGCCCATCCTGTGAGAAGGTCTGTTAGACGTTCTTCTCTACCTCTTGCATGACGTTCTTTGTTTTGGTTTCACTTTGTCATCTCCTTTCCTTCTCCCAGCTGTCACCTATTTACACTAATTGTCTCCCTTTATATTCCCTCCCATACTGCCTCACTTTGCGGTTTATACTTCTTCCTGGATGAGTTGTTCACTGCTGGAGACTGCTACTACTGATTCCTCAGATAAGTGTTTTTCCTTTATTTGTGTTTCCTTGCTGGCTTGATTCTAGGTGACCCTGACTCCGTCCATATTAAGTGCAGGGAGCCGGTGGTCGTGTCCCCTCACTAGTATAGGGTTTTCAGGTGTCACACAGTATGAGGTACGCGGGCATGCAATTGTCTACCACAAAACCTTTGCATGGGCATAGCAGTCAGGGAGAGCTCTAGGGGTTTTATAGGGCTCACCCATATGCTCCTTAGTTTGGGATCAAGCCAGTCGGATGTTTATTTATAAGTTCCAGCTTTCTGCAACACCATCCGTGACAGTTAGTCTCTCGTTGCTGCAAATTAGTTTTCATCAGGGCCTTCACTTTGTCATGTGACACAGGTTTGAATTTAGCTGGCTTGATAACTGACATACAACCGTGCCCAAAAATGCAAACCAAAAATATTTCGGCGTTCACGCCAGCCTCACTGCGCTTGCCCGCATCCTCCACCAATTGTAGGGATTTGCTCTGGTAGGCAGGGTAAGCGGACGCAGTACAGAGGCAAGAACACGGTAATAGAGCAAAAGTTCTGTGTTTATTCACACAAAAAGCAAAAATAACACTGTGCAGAGTCCTGGTGTTGATTCACACCACATAAAGTCCACAGCACAAACATGTCACCTGGCGAACTGTTTTGCCCAGGGCAATCCACAGCCGTCCACCGCAGGCTTTAGGGCGCCTGATTTTCAGCGTGCGGCTCTCCAGCACGCTACCAACTGGTTGGAACCCAAATACCACAGTGCTTCACAGATCCACTATGAAAATGCAGGGTAATCCACAAACATCTGTGACTGCTGGCTGGGTTTTTATTCCCAGCCCAAAACCTGGCCTGGACGTGGGGAACAGCCACCCACCCTGCTCTTTGGCTGCTCCCAATAAGAATCGGCCCGGATTGGCTTTACAGCCACACTAAGTAAAACAGTGTCAGCGAGCACTAGCTGCCACTGACACACAAAATTACCGGTTCTTATCTCACTGAGGCCAGGAACCTCGGTGACACGTACCTTCCGTCAATGACGGACCCTTGCGCCTTCCTACAGTCCCTTTAGCGCGGGCTCTGGTATGTTCTTGATATAAGAATACATTGGCGAAAGTCTCATTTTAATATCAGTGTGAGGGTTTAGCCATATATTTTTAATTGCATTTATCATTGTAGTGCACCATTTTTCAGCGATTTTCGTTATTTTATAGCCACATCCGCCTTACATATGGTCCGTTGCTGGCATCCTCCATTGTATGCATTTTTTTGCTGGGGAATGCCGTTAGCAACAATTCACATGTGCAGGATTTGCTCCCCCGATTAGAAATGCGCAACAACATACAGGGTTTTGAGCATTTTCTGCTTTTAAGACCTGTTTAGGATGTTTTTGTGGTACATGTGGTCCGCTGCCGGCATCCTCCATTGTATGCATTTTTTGCTGGGGATTGCTGTTAGCAACGGATCACATGGGCAGGGTAGAAATGCACAACAGCATTTGGGGTTTTGAGCATCTTTTGCCTTTTATACCAATTTATTCTTCCATTTTGTCTGTTTGCAACATTGGTTAATTTTTGTTTTCCACTGCATGGCGGCTGTGAGGCAAACCCATTGAATCGTTTGCGCTCTGGGTCTACCATTATCAGGATTGGCAGATCTGAGTTGTGTTTAACTCTCTCATATGATTAGCTTATTTGTTTAAAACATGGAGATGCCGGGGATTGAACCCGGGGCCTCATACATGCGAAGCATGCGCTCTACCACTGAGCTACATCCCCTGGCACTGACGTCAGAGCCCCCAATGGGCAGGTGCACCAGGGCTCTCGAACGTCAGGGCGTGAGGAAGGCAGGTCCACCCACCGTACTGACAGACTCCCCTGGCTGTGGATTCCTGGATTTGGCTTTGTGACTATGGTTTTGGCATCATATTGATCTCCTGGTTCTGTCCCTTTGACGTGGTTTGGTTTTCTGGTTTGGCGTAAGACGACTCTTTTGTTGTCTCTTTGTTTGTTTATCCCTGTTTGTGTGCCATCCTTCACGTATTGCAGTATAGGGACTGTCTAGTTGTAGGGTCACTGTCTTGTGTGATCGTGCAAGTAGATAGGGATAGTGGTTCCAAGCAGTTCAGGGGTTTGAGTGTGACGGTAGCCCTTATCCTGACAACAATATCCTGACTCAGCAGAACTAAATACCAAAGTGCATCACAAAATACCTCTTACCTTCATACAAGGTGTTTTCTTGGTGTTAAAGGGTCTGTCCAGCCTTCGCTAGCTGATTGGTGGGGGTCCAGCCCCCTGCCGATCGGCTCTGTTACCCTGGAGCAACACACTACCATAAATATTGTAGTAGATTTTATGATGGTTTTTCAGTAACATCTGCCTTGTTGGGAAATACAGCACTAGATTACAGATAGTTACAGTCACCTCCAGAATTAGTGGCCCCCCTCAGGAAACTGCACAGGAAGAAAATAATATAAAATGTTCTGTAAAAGGTTCAGATAAATTCCAGACATCAATCCTCGTCTTCACTAATACCTGTGTTGACAATCGCCAGTTTCCCTGGACTACAAACAAGAAGTTAGACACATGTAATATCTATTTGCCATCCACCTACATGTATGAAACCAAAGAGCTATCAACTTGAGACAGAATATTGTAGACTGCACTGCACGCCCGAAAATACGGCATTGAGTTAGACCTGAAAGCAGCTGTGATGAGGCATCGGATTATTTGACCTAGGCCACTTTATCCATGGTGCAAATAGTGCAAATGCTTAAAATAGAGACAGTCTTCTCCTCAGCTCCACATAAAAGCACTGCCTGAGCCCCACCTCTTCAATAACTGACAAACATGGAGATTAAAAACCTGGACACCACCTGTAGCTACCAACTATGTGTGAGCCATCTGTAGCTGGCAACCCTTGCTAAGGGAACATTGGGGCTAAGTTTATGCTGGCTTATTTTAACCATTTTACCATATACAGTGGAAGGGCGGGGTGTCTGCTGTTAATAGAATAACTAAACAGTACAGATGGCCCTGCAAAAAAATAAGCCCTCCCACAGCTCCTGTAAATATAAAAATAAGTTGTGGAGGTCAGAATATGGTGATGCAAAGCAAAAATTAGTTTATTTTCACAAGAAAAAAAATAAATACAAATGTGGTATCTCTGTAATCTTACAGATCCAGAAAGTGAAGGAGACAGGTCAGTTTTACTACATAAGGAACGCCGTAAAAAGGAAACCAAAAAAACTGTGGCAGATTTGCAGGTATTTTTTCTAATTCCATCCCATTTTGATTTTTTTTGTAGCTTCCAACTACAGTCGTTGCCAAAAGTTTTGAGAATTACATAAATATTGGAAATTGGAAAAGTTGCTGCTTAAGTTTTTATAATAGCAATTTGCATATACTCCAGAATGTTATGAAGAGTGATCAGATGAATTGCATAGTCCTTCTTTGCCATGAAAATTAACTTAATCCCAAAAAAACCTTTCCACTGCATTTCATTGCTGTCATTAAAGGACCTGCTGAGATCATTTCAGTAATCGTCTTGTTAACTCAGGTGAGAATGTTGACGAGCACAAGGCTGGAGATCATTATGTCAGGCTGATTGGGTTAAAATGGCAGACTTGACATGTTAAAAGGAGGGTGATGCTTGAAATCATTGTTCTTCCATTGTTAACCATGGTGACCTGCAAAGAAACGTGTGCAGCCATCATTGCGTTGCATAAAAATGGCTTCACAGGCAAGGATATTGTGGCTACTAAGATTGCACCTCAATCAACAATTTATAGGATCATCTAGAACTTCAAGGAAAGAGGTTCAATTCTTGTTAAGAAGGCTTCAGGGCATCCAAGAAAGTCCAGCAAGCGCCAGGATCGCCTCCTAAAGAGGATTCAGCTGCGGGATCGGAGTGCCACCAGTGCAGAGCTTGCTCAGGAATGGCAGCAGGCAGGTGTGAGCGCATCTGCACACACAGTGAGGCAAAGACTTTTGGAAGATGGCCTGGTGTCAAGAAGGCCAGCAAAGAAGCCACTTCTCTCCAAAAAAAACATCAGGGACAGATTGATCTTCTGCAGAAAGTATGGTTAATGGACTGCTGAGGACTGGGGCAAAGTCATATTCTCCGATGAAGCCTCTTTCCGATTGTTTGGGGCATCTGGAAAAAGGCTTGTCCGGAGAAGAAAAGGTGAGCGCTACCATCAGTCCTGTGTCATGCCAACAGTAAAGCATCCTGAGACCATTCATGTGTGGGGTTGCTTCTCATCCAAGGGAGTGGGCTCACTCACAATTTTGCCCAAAAACACAGCCATGAATAAAGAATGGTACCAAAACACCCTCCAAAAGCAACTTCTTCCAACAATCCAACAAAAGTTTGGTGAAGAACAATGCATTTTCCAGCACGATGGAGCACCGTGCCATAAGCCAAAAGTGATAACTAAGTGGCTCGGGGACCAAAAAGTTGACATTTTGGGTCCATGGCCTGGAAACTCCCCAGATCTTAATCCCATTGAGAACTTGTGGTCAATCCTCAAGAGGCGGGTGGACAAAACAAAAACCCACTAATTCTGACAAACTCCAAGAAGTGATTATGAAAGAATGGGTTGCTATCAGTCAGGAATTGGTCCATAAGTTGATTGAGAGCATGCCCAGTCGAATTGCAGAGGTCCTGAAAGAGAAGGGCCAACACTGCAAATACTGACTCTTTGCATAAATGTCATGTAATTGTCGATAAAAGCCTTTGAAACGTATGAAGTGCGTGTAATTATATTCCACTACATCACAGAAACAACTGAAACAAAGATCTAAAAGCAGTTTAGCAGCAAACTTTGTGAAAACTAATATTTGTGTCATTCTCAAAACTTTTGGCCACGACTGTACACCGTATGCAATATTAACTGGTGACGTTAGAAATTACAACTATTAACAAACAAGCCCTCATATGGCTATGTGAATGCAAAAGTAAAAAGGTTATGTCTCTGGGAAGGCTGAGAATGAAAAACAAAAAAGGAAAATGGCCTGGTTCTGAAAGGGTTAAAAGAGTATTTCAGCTAAACAAAAATAGTTTGCACTGATGTCTTAAAAATATATATATATAAAAAAAAAAACTTCCAACGATTCTCGATACTGTCATTCCGATGCTGCCATGGGTCCTTGATGCTCTCTACTTTCAGCACCTGTATCAGCAGGTAGCAGGAATTGCCTAAAAATGCTTTCTCAGTCAATCACTGGCTGCGGCAGGATACCACTGGTCACAGATTGGCTGAGAGAGCATTGCTTATTATGTCCTGTTGAGGACAATTGTAGGTATCTCTTTCTTTATGTTTTTAAGGCCCTCTGACACAAATATAGACTATTTTTGTTTAGCTGGAAAACCCCTTTAAATTTTGCAGTGTCCTGCGTTACTGGTTAGTTGGCGGTAACCCTCTCATTTTTAGAGGGGGTCTGTTGTATAAATTTGTTTTATTCGTTTCACCATCACAAAAATATAAGCTTTTGGTTACAAATTTAGTACATTGGTGATACAGAGTTTCATTATTTTCAATAAGAACATTAAGAACAAGTCTTCAGATGGGTCAGCCATGAATAACAATATATCATCCGCAAAGAGGGACGTGTGTATTTCTTTTTGGCCTACTTTTATTCCCATAAAGATGTCCCCACCTTCCAGCATGCGAGCCAATGGCTCAAGTGCGAGATTAAACAGTAGAGGGGAAAGCGGGCATCCCTGACGTGTTCCCCTGCACAATGGGAATGGGGCTGATAAAAAGCCTGGGATTGCTATTCGAGCCCTGGGCGCTGTATAAAGTGCCGATACAAAAGTTCGGACTGGACCGCTGAAACGCATTCTATTCAAAATCTCATCCAACCAATCCCACCGGACATTATCAAATGCCTTCTCCGTGTCTATTGCCATCAGTGACGGTCGCGAAGAAGGACATGCATTCCACTGCACTGCATCTAGTACCGTCAGGACCTTTCGAATATTGGATACTGCAGATCTGCCCTTGATAAATCCGGATTGAGGTAATGATACTAAGCCCGGCATAATACAAGAGAGTCTGTCAGCCATAATCTTTGCCACTAGCTTAAGGTCTACATTGATCAGCGATATTGGGCGATACGAGGAGGGATGTAAGACATCCTTCCCTGGTTTGGGGATCAGTTTGATATACGCTAAGTTGTCCGTTGACGATAATGGAGAACCTGTTAATATGCCATTAAACACCGCCGCTAGTGGGCCTTTCAAATCCTCTCCTAGCATTTTAAAGAATTCCCCTGTGTAGCCATCTGGACCCGGAGCCTTGTGTAGATGTAAACCTTTAATGGCTGCAAGAACCTCGTTTTCAGATATTGGGGAGTTTAATGAGTCTAGCTGACTATCAGAAAGAGATGGTAACTCCACACACCTTGACAGGAAGGTTGACATTGGAGCTTTGGGCCCTGGATCCTTATACAACTCCTTATAATAGTCCCCCAGGATAGAAACAATTTTGTTGGGTTTATTATGTATGACACCACCGGTGTCGGCTAGTTTCAAGATATGGGGTTGTCGTCTAGAATTTTTTATGAGGTTGGCTAACAGTTTTCCAGATTTATTCCCTCCCCTAAAAAACTTGTTTTCTAGATTAGACATATTACACCTCATTTTCCTCTCGTACCACAACTCATACTCTCTTCTAGCCGATTGCCAGGCCTCCTTTTTCCACTCAGTCATAGAAGCCTGATAAGCGGTATATGCATTGCGCAGGGAAAAACTAAGATCTTGCAGTTGTTGTGCTATTTTTTTCTTTAGTCCCCTCACATACGCCAGTATCCTGCCTCTAAGCACAGCTTTAGCAGTGTCCCAAAATAAGGAGGGGTTGTCTACACTCAATATGTTGTCCCCCCCTAAACTCCAAGTACCAGCCTCGGAGAGTATCTTTAAAATTTTCATCATTGTATAAGTAAGAGGGAAACCTCCAGATGATGTCCTGGCCTTTCGGTTGGAGTTCTAAGAGGACCACAGAGATCGGGCTATGGTCCGATATCACCATATCATGGATTTTTGGTTCTACTATTCTAGATTTCAGGGATTCTGGAACTAAGAAGTAATCGATCCTGGACCATGAATCATGTGGAGGGGAATAAAAAGTAAAATCTCTGTCATCTGGATTTGCAAATCTCCATATATCAGTCATGGCAGTATCTCGTAAAAAAGGCTCTAGTACTTTGTCATGCGTGTGGGGTAGATCAGGTCGGCTAGCCGCTCTTCTTCTATCCTCCGCCGTGTTAACTACAGTACTGAGGTCTCCCCCAACTAGTCGTCTTGTTACAGGGTCTCTATTCAGTCGGATTTCCAGGTCAGCAAAGAACTGTTTGTTATCGCTATTAGGGCCATAGATATTATATAGCTTGATTTCTCCTGAGTCTGTAAAGAAACCATCCCATGTCATCAGATTCAATCCCAAGTATGTCATAGGCTAGATTCCTATGTAGGAGAAACAATACCCCTGCTTTATGATGCACTGCTTGGGAACCCACTACTTTCCCCACCCAAGATTTCTCCATCCTGTGGAAGTCACCTTCTAATAAATGGGTCTCCTGTAACATTGCGATATCAGCTCTTAAATGTTTTAGTCGTTTTAGTATCATATTGCGCTTTTGTGGGGAGCGCAACCCTTTAACGTTCCACGACACAATTTTCATAACAATAGGAAAGAAAGATATCTTCCTGAGGCAATTATTTGCATGTGACTAACATTTTCCCCACATTGTTTCCCTTTACCCTCCCACAAATTCCCCATATTACAATAGTAAACAATACTGAACATTAACAAATAAAGAGCGAAGGGCACCTCAGATCTGATTAGTGCTTCCTTCACAGCTCTCCCAGACTTCACTTTTTTCCACATGTGACGTCAGACACTTTAGTATCTCCTATCCTACAATACTATATATACAGCATTGCTGCAATGCTCCCCAGCAACAGAAAAAATTGAAAATATTAGAAACATTAAGACAAAACACTTGGAAGAACATGGTCTGGCCCGCTTCACCACATGACCAACATCCTTCCTCCCGTTCCCTCCCAACAGAAAGAAAACCTCCTTATAGTCACCGCCGGTGTCCCACATTAGAGTCCGTCGGTTCCTCTTGAAAATCCTCTATTGGGCTTGATGAAGTCCTCACCGGTCTCTAAAGCGCGGTCTTCCTTGCTCCATATCCGAGGAAGATCTTTCTGGTGCTTTCTTATTTACGTTTTGTTGACCGCGTGTTGCAGGGCCTGCTTTTCCATCTAGGTCAACCGCAGCCTCCTCGGGCGATGTGTATGTCGAGCTGGAACCATCAAGCTTAAAGGATAACTGTCACACTTAGACCCTAATTTAAATTTTCATATATGTAGTTACTAATAACACGATATTCCAGAATCAGTTACTATTAGACTGACTTACCCCATATTTAATAAGATTCAGCCCTTAGCAACTAGTCTGCATAAAACTGCAATCTCACTATTCAGTTAAGATGGCCGCCACTGCCCTCACCCTGAGGCTAATCCCGACTGCCCTCACTAGCCAGTAACAATAGCCCCCCAAAAGTGTCAGTAACCAGAGCCCTCCCCCCTAAAGGGTTAATCTCCTGCAGCACAAAGGGGTCCTCTTACCACATGTTGCTTTCATTTATACACTGAGCAGACGGCAGATCTCCCTTCCCTGGTCTGCGCTGCTCCCACTCTGCATCCTCCAGCTCTGCTGATTGAGGGAGCGTCTGCCAAGCGCAGGGACAGGGAGAAGAAGTGCACACAGCCCAGGCACTGTTATCAGCTGCTGGGGAGGAGCTGGCTTTAATCATTTACTTACAGTCCCTGGCTGTCAGTAATCTGACCTTGCACGCAGCGTCCTCCGTCCTTCTATGAAGGACGACCATGCCTAGCAACACTATTTTAAGCACAGGTAAAAGTAGGCACTACAGGGAACAAAAATTTGGAATTAAGGGGTAATTGAATACACAGTGAAAAGTTGAAATAGGGCCACCAAGGTGATATTAATCACCACAATCCAATACTCCAAAAAAATATAAAATACGACAGTTATACTTTAAAGACCTTTAAAATGGCTGGATATAGTAGGGCGAACTTAACTCCCCCGCGAGGAAGTTGAGTGCACAAGGGAGAGAAGGCCTTACGCTTTTTCGTGACTTCCACGGAGTAATCTCCGAATATAAGGATCTTCATTCCCCTCAACATGACGGGTTCTTTGCGGGCTTTAAATGCCTTGAGAATTGCTTCCTTGTCTGTATAGTCCAAATACCTCATGATCACTTGTCTTGGTCTATTAAGCTGGTGATCTTTAGCCAGATGAGATGGTCCAACTCTGTGGGCACGTTCCACCTTGCAATGTCTTGTTATCCCCAGGACCTGAGGCAGCTCAAGTTCGCATATATTAAGTCTCTTTGCGGGATAGATTCCTGAAGACCCACTAGCCTTAAGTTATTGCGCCTGGACCTATTTTCTAGGTCTTCCAGCTTCTCCCATAAGCGTTTGTTGTCAGCTAAGGCTGTTTGAAGCTTTTGTAAAATCGATTCCGTGGTGTCTTCTATTACTTGTATGCGGCCTTCCGCCTCATCCAACCGGCCTTCATGCTGCTGGACTGCCTCCTGCAGCTGTTGCATCACATTTGCGATTGATGTCGCCAGTGTTTCCCGCAAATCCGGGGCTAGTTGCATGGCCACCTCCACCGCTAGCTCTTTATAATCAATTTGGTGCGACTGCACCTTTGTTGCTTTCACCCCCGGACATTCGGTGGCGTTTTATGGCGGCCCTGCAGTTACCTCCGCCTCGTGTGTGTTAGGCGCCATTATTGGAGGAGCCTGATCTTCTGGCCGTGCGGGAGAAGTCGCTCTGCCTCTTGTTTTCTTGCCCATGCTGGTCAGGAATCGATCCATACGCTAAGGTTGGTATCTGGGTGGCTTTGCTTGTCCGGTTCCCGACGGTGCACAGGCAATGTGAGCGTTTTAGATTTCTATCGCTACGGAGCTCTTATGCCTGACGTCTTCACATGTCGGCGCCGGAACCGGAAGTCCTAGAGGGGGTCTGTTACTTAAAAGGTCTTTGCACTGCTAAAGAAATGAGCATAAAATAGCAAAAATCAACTTCATTTAAGAATTTTATGTAATAAAAATTGAAACACATCGTATAACAACCTCACAATACATTGGCTCCATGTCCTCCTGTGACAGCGCACACGCAGATTTCTGCGCTCTAACCAGTCATACAGAGGCGTAGCTATAGGGGAAGCGGCTGCTTTGGGGCCAGAACTCAGAAGGCGACCACCAAGGAGGAGGACTAAAAGATTTTATTGTCAAGGCCCCCTCAACAGTATTATACAATGACATTATATACAGAGACACTGTAGGAAACTGACCAAGCGGCTGCTGGGCCTCAGAGCGCAATCTTGACTAGCCACAAGAGTGCGGGTTGCACAAGAGGAGGGGGTTGCAAAGAAGTTGCTGGGGGCGGGGAGGGTTAAAAAAAATTGCTGTGGGGCCCAGTCATTTCTAGTTACACCACCGCAATCATGAATAGGCATGCACACTGATGGTAAACCAAATATGCCAATATAGAGAACAACAAATAATTAAAAAAATCTTATAGGAGGCACTTTGTATAGGTTTTGATCAAAATGCATGTCCACTCACCACATCAAGGCGTCCTATTTTGAGTGGGTCCCTACTTTAGAGCTAGGCACAGCACCACAAGGCAACTGGACTGGGACTGAAATTCAGCCCTGGCATTTTAAAACAGACAGCAATAAACTGAGAAGCGACTTCGCTCATCCCTAATTACAGTACACAAGATGACACAGTAATCATAGTCACTCCAGCAGATACAGTGCATTCAGAAAGTGTTCAGACCCTTTCACTTTTTTCACATTTTGCTGTTGCATCCTTGTGCTAAAATAAAAAAAAAGTAAAATCCCCCCCCCCATCAGTCTGCACTCAATACCCCATAATGACAAAGTGAAAACAAATGGTTTGATATCGAAAAGATGTATGATCCACAATGCCACTTCTGCACAATAAAAAAGTAACCCCCAGACCCCAATTCTGTCTACACTAGGTATTCCTGCTCCCTCGTACAACAAACGATATGAGATGCAGCTATATCACCATCTGCTAGCTGCAGCTAGAATCCTTATAACAGCCAGCTGGATGACCACCACTTCTCCATCCATAGCACAATGGTTAACCAGATGCGACCATATCTTTAGAGTAGAACAACTAGCTCATTGGGAACAAAACACACCACATATGTTCACTCGGATATGGAACCATCATAGAAACTTCTCATCCTCTTTGCTAATTTATTGAAAAGGAAAAACTAAAATCTTGCATTGACATAAGTATTTGGACCCTTTATTCAGGACTTAGTTGAAGTACCCTTGGCAGTGATTACAGCCTCCAGTTTTCTTGGGTATGAGGTCACAAAAATTCCACACCTGGATTTGGACATTTTTCGGTCATTCTTCTCTGCAGATCCTCCCAAGCTCTGTCAGGTTGGATGGGACCAGGTGGACAGCCATTTTTAGGTCTCTCCAGAGATGTTCAATTGGGTTCAAGTCAGGACTCTGGAACACTCAAGGACATTCAGAGTTGTCCCTAAGCCACTTATGTGTTGTCTTGGCTGTGTGCTAAGGGTCATTGACTTGTTGGAAGATGAACCTTCAGTCCAGTCTGAGGTCTGTATCAGGTTTTCATTAAAAATATCTTTGTACTTTCATCTATTCAACTTTCCCTCAATTATGACCAGTTTCCCTGTCCCAGCCGTTGTAAAACACCCCTGCATCATAAAGCTGCTAGCACCATGCTTTACTGCAGGGATGGTATTAGGCAGATGGTAAGCAATGCCTGGTTTCCTCCAAACATGACACTTACAATTAAGGGCCATATAGTTCAGTCTTGGTTTCTCACAGTCTGAGAATCCTTTAGACTGGTTTCACACGGTCGTTGCAGAAAAAGATGCGGGTGCGTTGCAGGAACATGCGCAATTTTTCTGCGCGAGTGCAAAACATTGTAATGCGTTTTGCACGCGCGTGAGAAAAATCGGCATGTTTGGTACCCAAACCCGAACTTCTTCACAGAAGTTCGGGTTTGGGTTCGGTGTTGTGTAAACTGTATTATTTTCCCTTATAACATGGTTATAAGGGAAAATAATAGCATTCTTATTACAGAATGCATAGTACAATAGGGCTGGAGGGGTTAAAAAAATAAATAAATAACTCACCTTAATCCACTTGCTCGCGCAGCCCGACTTCTCTTCTGTCTTCTTCTTTGAAGAATAGGACCTTTGATGACGTCACTGTGCTCATCACATGGTCCGTCACCATGGTGACGGACCATGTGATGAGTGCAGTGACATCATCAAAGGTCCTATTCTTCAAAGAAGAAGACAGAAGAGAAGCCGGGCTGCACGAGCAAGTGCATTAAGGGGAGTTAAATATTTTTTTTTAACCCCTCCAACCCTATTGTAACTAAGCATTCTGTATTAAGAATACTATTATTTTCCCTTATAACCATGTCAACCCATCCCGATTGTCTCCTAGCAACCGTGCGTGAAAATCACACCGCTTCCGCACTTGCTTGCGATTTTCACGCAGCCCCATTTACTTCTATGTGGCCTGCGTTGCGTGAAAAACGCAGAATATAGAACACGCTGCGATTTTCATGCAACGCACAAGTGATGTGTGAAAACCAATGCTCATGTGCACAGCCCCATAGAATTGAATGGGTCCGGATTCAGTGCGGGTGCAATGCGTTCACCTCACGCATTGCACCCGCGTGTAAATCTCACCAGTGTGAAAGGGGCCTTAGATGCTTTTTTGCAAACTTTCATGTGTTTTTTTTATTTTTTACTGGAGGAGAGAATTATTTCTGCCCATTCTGCCATAAAGCCCAAATTGGAGAAATGCTGCAGTAATTGTTGACCTTCTGGAAGTTTCTACCATCTGCACACAGGATCTTTGGAGCTTAGCCAGAGAGACCATTGTGTTTTTTTGTCATCTCTCTTAGGAAGCCCCCGCCTCACTCGGTGACTTAGTTTGGTGGGGTCTCTAGCTCTATGAAGAGTCCTGGTTGTTCCAAACATCTTCCATTTAAGAATTATGGAGGCTTCTATGAGCTTGGGAACCTTCAGTGAAGCAGACATTGTTTGTACCATTCTCCAGATCTGTGCCTCCACACAATCCTGTCTCTGAGCTCTACAGGAGGTTCTTTCTTCCTTATGGTTTGGTTTTTGCTCTGATATGCATTGTCAACTGTGATAACTTATATAGACAGGGGTGTGTCTTTTCAAATCATGTTTAATCTTCTTCAATCAAGGCTCAAAGATGATCAAGAGAAATGAGGGGGTTCCCCACAACTAAATTTTAGTGGTCATAGTACAATACTTATGTCCATGCAAAATATTACTATTTCTTTTTTAATACATTTGAAAACCTTTCTAAAATTCTGTTTACACTTTCCCATTAAGGGGGATTTATTGCAGACCGAGAGGAAAACTAGATTTTTTTTTATTTTAGCACATGTCCGCAACATAACTAAATGTGAAAAAAGTGAAAGGGTCTGTCTTAAGACTTTCCAAATGCAGTGTAGTTAGGTTTGGCCACCATATTGATCACAGACTCTCTTCTATTCCCAACCACCAGCTACAATTCCGGAGTGTGCGCGCGGGAGTTACTACTATATGTTGGGCTGTATTGATGTAGGTATGATGATCACTGGCCTGTGTGCACCTCCTCCGAGGCCTGGACCGTCCTCAGGTACTGCCAGCTGAGGATGGCTAAAAGTATCACACATGACAGGTAAATGGGAGAGAAGTTGTGGTGGGATGCCAGAGGGCCATTGCATAGACTCAATTTCTTGATGGTGGAGACAATGTTCTGTGTGCATTCGTTAGAGGGGTCTGTCAGGGGGATCTTCTGGTAGATCTGAGGAGGAAAAAAAAAAGAATGAAAGTTTAAAAGTCAAAGTAATGTTGCAGAGCTGATGCATAGCTACAAATCCACTGCATAGATAGAGAGTATAACATTCTGACTGCCTGCAGCCACCACTAAAGGGAGTTTACTGCATACTGCTTAGCCCCTGGTTATATCAAGTCCTGAGGATAGGGGAAAACTGTTAGGTAGGGTTCCGACCACTGGGAGGCCTTATTGATCACAAGAACAAAGGTCCCTTACCCTGAGGGGGCCTCTCGAAAGGAATAGAGCTGGAGGTTGAGCATGCTCAATGCTGTTCCATTCATCTCTATAGGACTCCCATAGACAGACTACTACAATGGCGGGAAGCACGGTGGCTCAGTGGTTAGCACTGGTGCCTTGCAGGCATCCTAGGTTTGAATCTGACCAAGGACAACAACTGCATGGAGTTTTATGTTCTCCCCATGTTTGCATGGGTTTCCTCCGGGTACTCCAGTTTCCTACCACACTCCAAAGACATATTGATAGGGAACTTAGATTCTGAGCCCGATTGGGGACCGCTTGAAGCGGATGTCTGAAAAGTGCTGCAAATTATAGTAGTGCTATATAAGTGCATAAAATAAATAAGTCCTCATGATCAGCGGGTCGGACATCCACTGATCTAACAGTTATCCACTATACGGTGGATAAGAGATAATTTGATATACCCCTTTAAAGGGGTTGTCCGGGAATACACAGTTTCTAGCAGCCTTCCTTACTGAAAGGATCAGACTTATCTGCTCTATGCCACTCCGGTCCTCCGCACTGGCTCCTGTGTCTCCACCTTTTGGTCCAGGGTTTACTTTCTTCCTCCCCAGCATGGTCACCTGATCCTCTCCAGCCAACCGTTTCCAGTTGGCAAAAAAGGATCAGGTGACCATGCCCATGTTAGGGAGGAAGAACACAAACCCCAGACTGAAAGATGGAAACACAGGAGCCAGGACTGAAGACCAAATCAGCGTAGAGCAGGTAAGTATGATCATTTCAGGGTCATGGCCTGGCTTTAATGGTGTGAGGATGCACATCTTCTGAGCCCCAACATTATCCTACTTGTATCCTGACCATCTGGCACCTGTAGACCTTCAGCATATCTGGACTGTGTTTCTAGGGGTTCTGGAACCTGTTGTGTTTAGCAGTGTTCTCTGACTAGCTACCCTGGTTTTTGTGTCTGTGGCAGTTGCGGCTCTGAAAGTCTGGGACTGGTAGTAAGGAGTGGCACTAATTGTATCCACCTGACCAGCTCCGCTTGACCTCTCTGGCGTGGCACTTTGGGGAATTGTGAGTTGGGACCTCTTTAGTGATGAGTAGCCTCTGGAGCCGGCAGTGCAAACTATACTTATATTCCAAGCTGCAGACCTCCTCCATGTGGTCTGCATCGTCTTACCTCCCCTGCTTGCTGCTCTCTTCTGTCTGTGGTTGAACTTTGGGGCTGTATCCTGTCCACTCTGCCTGGAGTGGCGATAATTTTCTGAACGTGGGGTGGGTGGGTGACTGGACACTTGTGTGCTTATACAACTCTGGACATAGTGCAAGCAGCTACACAACTCAATGCTTATTACTCGACATTGCCTTCTGCAATGGTTACTTGTTCTTGTCATCACCCTCTAATTATATACCTAGCTGGTTTGGGGACTCGCTCTGGTAGACAGGATTAGCGGACGCAGTATAGCGGCAACAAGTTCTTTGGATCAAACAGTTCAGTGTTTTATTCACACTTTAGGCAAGTGAGAAAACAGTCTTATTCAAACAAAAAGTCATCTTGCGGTGTTGGTGGTAATTCACACCATGAGGCAATTCTGCCTCAAAGAGTCCTTGCTGAGAGCAACACCAACCTGTTTTTACGCCAAACAGGTAGCAAACCTTCATTCAGACACAAGGCTCCCAGATCCCAACACAGAGACCTGGCTTCTGAGCCCAGCTGCCTATTTAAGGACAGCCAGGTGCTGCCAAAACCCAGATCGGCATTTAAAAAATTTAAAATCTGGTCCGGTATTTGACCTCACCTGGCTGTAAGTTAGCCCAGCAGCACATGCTGGAAGGAAAATACCTGTTTTCCCAGACCAAACTTCTCACTGTGTCACATACAGTCGTGGCCAAAAGTTTTGAGAATGACAAAAATATTAGTTTTCACAAAGTTTGCTGCTAAACTGCTTTTAGGTCTTTGTTTCAGTTGTTTCTGTGATGTAGTGAAATATAATTACACGCACTTCATACGTTTCAAAGGCTTTCTTTCATAATCACTTCTTGGAGTTTGTCAGAATTAGTGGGTTTTTGTTTGTCCACCTGCCTCTTGAGGATTGACCACAAGTTCTCAATGGGATTAAGATCTGGGGAGTTTCCAGGCCATGAAAATGTCAACGTTTTTGTCACCGAGCCACTTAGTTATCACTTTTGCCTTATGGCACGGTGCTCCATCGTGCTGGAAAATGCATTGTTCTTCACCAAACTGTTGTTGGATTGTTGGAAGAAGTTGCTGTTGGAGGGTGTTTTGGTACCATTCTTTATTCATGGCTGTGTTTTTGGGCAAAATTGTGAGTGAGCCCACTCCCTTGGATGAGAAGCAACCCCACACATGAATGGTCTCAGGATGCTTTACTGTTGGCATGACACAGGACTGATGGTAGCGCTCACCTTTTCTTCTCCGGACAAGCCTTTTTCCAGATGCCCCAAACAATCGGAAAGAGGCTTCATCAGAGAATATGACTTTGCCCCAGTCCTCAGCAGTCCATTCACCATACTTTCTGCAGAAGATCAATCTGTCCCTGATGTTTTTTTTTGGAGAGAAGTGGCTTCTTTGCTGCCCTTCTTGACACCAGGCCATCTTCCAAAAGTCTTCACCTCACTGTGCGTGCAGATGCGCTCACACCTGCCTACTGCCATTCCTGAGCAAGCTCTGCACTGGTGGCACTCCGATCCCGCAGCTGAATCCTCTTTAGGAGACGATCCTGGCGCTTGCTGGACTTTCTTGGATGCCCTGAAGCCTTCTTAACAAGAATTGAACCTCTTTTCTTGAAGTTCTTGATGATTCTATAAATTGTTGATTGAGGTGCAATCTTAGTAGCCACAATATCCTTGCCTGTGAAGCCATTTTTATGCAACGCAATGATGGCTGCACACGTTTCTTTGCAGGTCACCATGGTTAACAATGGAAGAACAAGGATTTCAAGCATCACCCTCCTTTTAACATGTCAAGTCTGCCATTTTAACCCAATCAGCCTGACATAATGATCTCCAGCCTTGTGCTCGTCAACATTCTCACCTGAGTTAACAAGACGATTACTGAAATGATCTCAGCAGGTCCTTTAATGACAGCAATGAAATGCAGTGGAAATTTTTTTTTGGGATTAAAGTAAATTTTCATGGCAAAGAAGGACTATGCAATTCATCTGATCACTCTTCATAACATTCTGGAGTATATGCAAATTGCTATTATAAAAACTTAAGCAGCAACTTTTCCAATTTCCAATATTTATGTAATTCTCAAAACTTTTGGCCACGACTGTACACCCCCCCCCCCCCCCCCCTCCTTGTTCAACCCTGAGGAGGTGAACACATGTCAGACAGTGTACACGGGACAGGGCATCCGCGTTTCCCTGTAAACAGTCTGCCCCGTGTTCCACCGAAAACTTTACGTTTTGTAGAGAGCGAAACCATCGGGTGACCCAGGCATTTCGGTCCTTGGCCTGGCTCATTCACTTGAGAGAGGAGTGGTCAGTCACCAGGTGGAATTTTCTCCCCTATTAATAATAGCGGAGAGATTCTAGTGCCCACTTGATAGCCAGGCACTCTCTCTACTATACTATACCGGGTCTCGGCTGGGGTGAGCTTACGGCTGAGAAAGACGAGATGCTCCTCCCCGTTAACCTCTGGAGACAGCACAGTACCGAGGCGTACTTCGGAGGCATCGGTCTGTACTACGAACTCCCCATTGAAGTCAGGCGTCACCAAAACTGGTGACCCGCACAGGGCCGACTTCAAAGTGGAAAAAGGCTCTTCTGCCCGCTCATCCCAGCGAACAATCACTGACTTGTGTCCCTTCAAGAGTCCTGTCAAGGGCGTGGCTAGATTAGCAAAGTGGGGAGCAAACTTTATGTAATAGCCCACCATTCCCAGGAATGACTTTATTTGCCCAGTGGTGACAGGTCAGGGAAAATTTCGTATCGCCTCTATTTTGTTCACTTGGGGTTTGATGACTCCGTGTCCAATGACATACCCCAGGTACTTAAAGTCTTTTCTAACCCTATCGCACATTTTTTTTTTGGGTTAGAGGTTAGGCCAGCTTTCCGAAGGGAGTCCACTACAGCCTGCACTTTGGGCAGGTGACTTTCACAGTCGTTACTGTGGATGACAATATCGTCCAGGTAAGCTGAAGCATACGGACGATGTGGACGAAACACAATGTCCATTAGTCGCTGAAAAGTGGTGGGGGCGCCATGCAGACCAAAGGGTAAGACCTTATATTGATACAGCCCCTCATGCGTGATGAAGGCAGTTTTCTCTTTGGCAGCTTTCGTTAAGGGCACCTGCCAGTACCCTTTCGGGAGTAACCTCTCGATGAGCTCTTCCACTTCGGGCATGGGATATGAATTGAATTTGGAAACCTCGTTACGTTTTCGAAAGTTGTGACCAAACCGCAACGTCCCGTCCGCTTGGGTATCAATACTATAGGACTGACCCACTCACTTTTTGACTCCTCAATGACATCTAGCTGCAACATTAGCTGCACCTCCTCCGATATGGCTTGTCGCCGAGCCTTGGGCACCCGGTATGGTTTTAATTGGACTTTTGCCTGAGGCTCAGTGACAATGTCATCCTGGATTATGGGAGTGCATCCAGGGAGGTCCAAGGACACATCAGTGTTCTGACTAATGAACTCCCTGGCCTCCTAAGTCAGTCAGCAATATTTACTGTGGCAGCCGCCTCTCTTGCATCAGACAGAGGGGCCGGTACCTCTTCTCTTAGAAAACCTGGCTGCGGGTTGTCTTCTGTACAGGTTTCTCTATCTTTCCATGGTTTGAATAAATTCACATGGTAAACCTGCTCCGGCTTTCGCTGCCCTGGCTGGTGTACCTTGTAGTTTACATCTCCAATTTTCTCGAGTACCTTGTAGGACCCTTACCACCTAGCCAGGAACTTACTGTCCACAGTCAGCACCAGAACCAAAACCCTATCACCCGGGTTAAAGATCCGGACCCGAGCCTGCCGATTATAGACCCGACTCTGGGCTCGCTGAGCTGCCTCCATATGCTCAATCTTGCATCTGGGTAACGTACTCGACACTTTTATGTGGAGTGGGTTGTTGTTCCCACGCTTCTTTGGCCACGTCCAAGAGACCGCGAGGGTGTCTGCCATATAGCAGTTCGAAGAGCGAGAAACGGCCGTCCGTAGTTGTTTTATGTGCAGCAATATAGAGAGTTTCCTCATCACCTTAGACATAAAAGGGGTCCCTGGGTTGGTCAGAACCTCTTTAGGAAGTCCTACTCAGGAAAACATCTCTATTAACTCCTTAGCTATGAGTTTGGCCGAGATATGTCGAAGTGGCACCGCCTACAGCTACCGAGTGGCATAGTCTAGGATGACTAAGATGTGTTGATGCCCTCTGGTGGACTTTGGTACTGGGCCTATGAGGTCCAACGGTCAAACGGTACTTCGATAATCGGGAAAGGTACTAGGGGACTACGGAAATGTGGCTGGGGGCTAGTTATCTGGCAGGTCGGGCAAGACTTACAAAACTCTTCCACTTCTTTGAATATGCTGGGCTAGTAAAACCGCTGTAGAATACAATCCTGAGTTTTCTGCAGCCCCATGTGACCCCCGAGAACTTGTTGGTGGGCTAGATCTAACACAAGCTTGCGATAAGCCTTGGGGATCACCAACTGTTCAATAGGTTCACCCCGTAGTTGGTTTAGCCGATACAACATATCTTGATGAACCACAAAATGGGGAAACACTGACTCTGTCCCAGGTTGCTGTGGTTCACCATCTACTATTAACACATTTTCCCAGGTGCGGGATAGGGTTGGGTCCCGACGTTGGGCGGTACCAAAATTATCCCCGGAGACATTGATGTCTGCCAATTCAGGACCCGGCGGCAAGTCCTCCACGTCTCCCACCATCACAACCGGCGGGGCTGTCTCCCCATCTTCCACCGAAGTGGCGGTCACCCCTATCGCTGGCCCTTCGATCTCAGGTTCCCAGGGGTCTCCCCCCTGAGCCAGGCCACTCTACTAGAGTTACCCCTGTTTCATGGGTATCAGTCACTCTTCTCGCAGGCCACAGTGCCGGGAAGCCTCTCCCTATTATGAGTTCATAATGTAAATTGGTGGAGACAGCCACCTCATGGGTCTACCTGCCGGCCACTGTGGACACCAGGGCGGTGGGATAGTCCTTTAAGTCTCCATGGATGCACATGACCCCGACTTTTCGGCCAGTATACTCGGCAGGCTGCACCAGGGAAGCTCTTACCAGGGACACCAGACTCCCTGGGTCCAGCAGAGCTACAGCCAGAGTGTCTCCCACTTCCACCTGGCACAGGTGGCTATTGTCTATAGTCTCTGGGGTACCTGTTGCACACAGCTTCCTGGCATACAAGGAGTGGTGGTAGCCATAGTTAGTATCCATGGGTTCGCCCCTATGGGGACAGTCGGCCCTTATGTGGCTAGGAGCTAGGTCTGTAGGGTATATATTAGGGATCGACCGATATTGATACTGATAATTTGTGAACTTTCAGGCCGATAGCCGATAATTTATACCGATATTCTGGGAAGATTCATTTTTGAAAAAAAAAAAAAAAATTCCTACACAAATCTGCTGAAAATTAATATGTTTATTGTTAACGTGTATTTTTTTATAAATCTTTCTTTTTCATTTATACTTAATATTTTTTTTTTTTTTTTTTTACTAACTTTTAGCCCCCTTAGGGACTAGAACCCTTGTCCTATTCACCCTGATAGATCTCTATCAGGGTGAATAGGATCTCACACTGTACCTGCTGCTCTGTGCTTTGTGCACACAGCAGCATGGAGCTGAACATGGCAGCCAGGGCTTCAATAGCGTCCTGGCTGCCATGGTAACCGATCGGAGCCCCAGGATTACACAGCTGGGGCTCCGATCGGAGGAGCAGGGGAGAGGGGATCCTGTGGCCACTGCCACCAATGATTAATACTGGGGGGGGGCACCTAAGGGGTTAACTACCGCAGATCGCAGCTATTGCTCATAGAGGTCGGGAGCCAGCTATGTGATTCTGCAGCCAGCTCCCGCCTCCTGTATATGAATTAATGAAAGACTTATCTTCATTGGTGGAGCGGTGGCCACAGCCCCTACCCTTCTTTTGTCTGCTCTCCTCTAATTGGCGGCAGCGGCAGCAGCAGCACAGGGGGAGGGAGACACTGCTTCCTTCTCCACTGTGCTGCTGAGGGAACACAGAGAGCGCTGAGAGCAGCGCGTTCTGTGTTCCCAATACGTTATCGGTATAATCGGCAAAATAGATGCCGATACCGATAACTGTCAAAATCCTGAATATCGGCCGATAATATTGGTAAAACCGATAATCGGTCGATCCCTAGTATATATCCCGGGTGGGTTTTGCTGGCACCAGTCGCCGGGTCTGGGGTGGAGATTTCTGGGGTTTGACTGCCCCACCTCCCAAAAGAACCCCCCTGTAGAGTCCTGATAGCCTCATAGCGTTCCACCAGGTCGACCATCTCAAGGGCATTACCAGGAGACACCTGGCCGATCCAGTGCTGGAGAGGGTACGGCAAAGTCCTCCAAAATACTGTACATCAGCTAACAGACGGTCCAGCATAGCAGTGGAACTCTATGCAGCCATTTTTTGCAACCGGTTTAACAGATCATAATACTGAGGTCTCGTGGGTTCAGCCGGGTTAAACTCCCACTGATGCACAAGCTGGGCCCGGACCAACACACTCACCCACAGTCTTGCAAGAATCTCACCCTTTACTGTCGTGTAATCGTCCGCTTGACCATCTGTTAAGTCGAAAAACACCTGCTGAGGTCCTGATGCCAGGAACGGAGTGTCAACTTCAGCCCACTGATCTCGGGGTAGTCTCTCCCTCAGGGCCACATTCTTGAACACCGCCAGATAGGTCTCAATGTCGTCTGAGGGGGGTCATCTTAGGGATTGCCGCACGGACTGCTTTTTGGGCATCGTGGACGCTGTGGGATGCTCCTGCCACTTGTAAAGCCATCACATGTTGCAATAGCAGCTGGTTGGTTTCCTGCTGCTGCTGCTTATTAGCCTCCCGCTGTTGCACGTTAGCTTCCACGAGGGCTTTCACGACAGCTTTATTTGACCTCACCTGGCTGTAAATCAGCCCAGCAGCACATGCTTGGAGGAAAATACCTGTTTTCCCAGACCAAACCTCTCACTGTGTCACACTGGGTCTTCCACAACCACCTATATATTAAGTCTTTCTGGTGTACTTTTCAGCAAACTCACTGAACCTGCATAAGCTGCAAAACCTGTGCAGCTTCTATATCCTCCAGCACCAAAACTTGTAGACAGTATGATGCAAGATGAGGAAGCGAGTAAGATTACTGTACGTGTGCCAATGTCTTTTGCCAGGTTCTTCTCACTACTATGATAGATCACTTGCACTCAGACCTCAATTGTCACTGGCATGGCACTGATAAAATACTGGACAGAACCATAGGTGGAGCACCAATTAAGGGATACTGAGGACATTGTCCTTGAGGGAGATAATATCACCCACACTCTCCAGCAGCAATAGAAAACTCTGCAGCCAAGAGATGCAGAAAACCACAGCAGATGGAACAATGTACGCTTACTAGGTATCAGAGAACGGGCAGTTGGACACTCATGGACACACAGTGAGACTAAAAAGTCTTTTATGGAATTTTCCCTTAAAGAACAAGTCTTGCTAGTGTGTCTCACGAGTTTACAACATGAAAATGAGGATTCAGTTGAGGGTAATATGACAAGTGATCATTTTAAGGTGTTGAACCCTCAGTTTTATCCTCTAAAATCTTGTATATCCACAGTATGGATGTCTTCCAAGAAACTATAGAAAAGGAACTTGCTGCCGTATATAATACGTGTCACAGATACTCATGACAATTTAAACACACAAACAAAAATTAGCTTTAAAAGAACTAGCTGGTCTTAGGCTACTTTCACACTGGCGTTTTGGCTTTCCGTTTGTGAGATCAGTCATGGGCTCTCACAAGCGGTCCAAAACAGATCAGTTTTGCCCTAATGCATTCTGAATGGAAAAGGATCCGCTCAGAATGCATCAGCTTGCCTCCATTCCGTCTCCATTCCACTTTGGAGGCGGACAAGCAAGCAGCGTTTTGGTGTCCATCGGATGAAACTGAGCCAAACGGATCCGTTCTGACACACAATGTAAGTCAATGGCAACAGATCCGTTTTCTATGACACAATCTGGCACAATAGAAAATTAATCCGTCCTCCATTGACTTTCAATGGTGTTCAAGCCGGATCTGTCTTGGCTATGTTACAGATAATAGAAACGGATCCGTTCTGAATGGATGCAGACGGTTGTATTATCGGAATGGATCCGTATGTGCAAATGCATGACGGAGCCTCACCAAACGCAAGTGTGAAAGCCGCCTCTCCTACGACCTATAGTTTCAGGTATAGGGTCATTAACTGAAAGGTTAGGAGAGTGGCTAGATTGCTTTTTGCAACCATCGGTAACAGAGTCCCTGGTTATATAAAAGATACTTCAGACATTCTGAGATTTTTTTATGATGTTAAATGGAGTATTGAATCTTCCGTATTTTTCACCCCATAAGACGCACCTAGGTTTTAGAAGAGGACAATAAGAAAAAAATATTTTTCATTAGACCTCAGCTAACAGCCCCAATATTAATAAGACCCCAACAAGACCTCATATCAGACCTCATATCAGCCTCCATTGCCTCATATCAACCCTCTGTCGCCCCCATTGCCTCATATTGCCCCCAAGCAGCCCCCATTGCCTCATATAAGCCCTCTGTAGCCCCCATTGTCTCTCATATTGCCCAAGCAGCCCCCATTGCCACATATGAGCCCTCTGTAGCCCCCATTGCCTCCAGCACCTCATGTTTAATAAAATAAACCACTTACCTCTCCTGCTCCTGGACACCGCTGCTCCTCACCACCCGCCATTTTCTTCCTCCTGCTGTCGGCTGTGCTGTAAACCGGGACACACAGCGAGAGGTCACAGAGCGCCCTCACGCTGTGCGCAGCCACTGCACAGCCGACAGCCGAGGACCAGGAAGCGGTGAGAACAGAGCCTTCACCGCTTCCTGGTTTTCTGGTACTAATGAGCTCTTCCATAATGGAAGTGCTCATTAGTATTCACACCATAAGACGCAGGGGCATTTCCCCCCCCGCCCCACTTTTTATGGGGAAAAATGCGTCTTATGGGGCGAAAAATACGGTATATGGATAGCCAGCGACATTTCATTGTACCCGTCAATCCCACATATTGTGGCCATTTTAGAGTTAGAGTACCATCTTCATAGATATACACTGCCTGTCCCAAAAAAAAAAAAACCTTTAGCTTTGATTATGGCACACATTCGCTGTAGCATTGTTTCGATAAACTTCTGTAATGTCACAAGATTTATTTCCATCCAGTGTTGCATTAATTTTTCACGAAGATCTTCCATTGATGATGGTAGAGTCTGACTGCTGCACAAAGCCTTCTCCAGCACATCCCAAAGATTCTCAATGGGGTTAAGGTCTGGACTCTGTCACACATGGATTGGCCACCACAATGTCGTCTCATGCTCCCTGAACTGCTCTTTCACAGGTTGAGTCCGATGAATCCTGGCATTGTCATCTTGGAATATGCCCGTGCCATCAAGGAAGAACACATCCCTTGATGGAATAACCTGGTCATTCAGTATGTTCAGGTAGTCGCTGACCTCATTCTTGGAGCACATATTGTTGCTGAACCTAGACCTGACCAACCCCAGATCATAGCACTGCCCCCACCGGCTGGTACAGAAGCACTAGGCATGATGGGTGCATCACTTCATCTGCCTCTCTTCTTACCCTGATGCGCCCATCACTCTGGAACAGGGTAAATCTGGACTCATCAGATCACATGAACTTCTTCCATTGCTCCAGAGTCTGATCTTTATGCTCCCTAGCAAATTGAAGCCTTTTTGTCTGGTTTGCCTCACTGATTAGTGGTTTTCCTACGGCTACACAGCTGTTCAGACCCAATCCCTTGAGTTCCTTTCACATTGTGTATGTGGAAATGCTCTTACTTTCACAATTAAACATAGCCCTGAGTTCTACTGTTGTTTTTCTTCTATTTGATTTCACCAAATGTTTAAGTGGTCGGCAATTACGATCATTCAGGTTTTTTTTCCCGCCACATTTCTTCCTCGAATACGATGGGTCCCCACTATCCTTCCAGTTTTTATTAATGCGTTGGACAGTTCTTAACCCAATTTTAGAAGTTTCTGCAATCTCCTTAGATATTTTCTCTGCTTGATGCATGCCAATGATTTGACCCTTCTCAAAAAGACTAACATCTTTTCCACGACCACGAGATGTGTCTTTCGACATGGTTGTTTAAGAAATGAGAAGAAACTCTTTGCAACAGTTGGGGTTAAATAACTTATTGCCAGCTGAAAGATAATCGCCCAATGCAGTAACTATCCAATAGGAGGCTCAGAACTATTTGCTTAGTTAAATCCAGGTGGTGACTTTTTTTTTGGACAGGCAGTGTAGTAAATACTCCAGAGGCCTGATGGATTATATTCTGGACATAACTGAGTTAATAAAAATCCAGTTAATTTTTGTTTGATAAGAAGTATTAAGTCCAGAAAAAATGAGTTTTGATGGGTGGTCGCTGGCTAACCTAGTAATGTCATACTGGGAGGAGATAGATATATAGATATATATCTCTAATATGATACAAATCCTTTTGTTCAGATGATAGGCTGGTATGGCAGATACATTGATAATCTGCTCCTGATATGGGAGGGTGATGTGTCTGCCATACCGGCCTTCATTACGTATTTAAATGATAACCCATACAATTTGAGGTTTACCTGTTTTTTTGATTCACATAGTATTAACTTCCTTGATCTTAAATTGACTGGCATTCCTGATAATTTGAAACATACTGAAACCTATCGGAAAGAAATAACTGGCAATACGATCCTGAGGTCTAATAGTCACCATCCTATGCATACTATTAAGGATATTCCTGTAGGAGAACTGATTAGAGCACGCAGGAATTGCAGTACAGATGTTTCTTTTAACAGGGAATGTGGTGAAATCATTTCACATTTACAAGATAGAGGATATCCTTAATGGATGCCGGCTAGAGCCCTCAATATCGTACAAAATAAAACAAAGAAGTGAAAGAAAAAAAGATCCAATAGAGAAAATAAAAATAAATACAGAGAAGGTAAAAATAATGTTATTCTACCTACATTAGTATCGACTTACAGTCGACAATTCTCCCAGATAAAGAATGTTATACTTAAATGTCTCCCCATTTTATATGAAGTATTAAAAAGTGGCTGAGTACTGAGGAAAAAAGGATAAAAATTTGGGGAGAATGGAAGTTTTAAGGTACTGTCTTGCCTCTATTGCCTTACTATCCCCCCCCCCTTCTCATTTATTGAACGGGGGGGGGGGGGGGGGGGTTGTTTGGGTAGGAATAGGGGGTGTAAGGTTTAATAGGGGAATAAGAATATAATAATATTGCAGTTTTTATTGAATTGTATTTTTTGAATCTCTAATAAAATGTAGAAAATTATTTAAAAAAATTTCAAAAGTGGCTGTAGGGTAATATCAAGACGTTCACAAACATTAGCTAACACTCTTTCCCCTTCATTTTTTTCTGACGTGACCAAAACCACAACCAATATTTGGTTGTAATACTCGGGTTTTTCAAGATGTGGAAGTCATCCATGCAAACCTGTAAATATACCGTGACTGTCAAAAGCTTTCATGATTCAATTTATATTACGTGTATATGGTGTGTTGAATGCGATTTGATGTACGTAGGCAGTTCTTCTACAAAATTTAAAGATAGAATATCAGAACATATTACATAACTAACCCTTCCTGCCTACAGCAAAACACTTTATATCCTCACATGACCGCAGCTTGAAAAGCTTCCAAAACTTTGCAATAGAAAAAGTGGTGCCCGCCCTAGAGGTGGAGATACAGAGAGGGATTCTGGATTTTTAGGGTGAACACTACATCTCCAATGGGATTAAACATGAGAAAAGAGCTTATGTATTATTACTAGTGATACTAATGATATTAATTAATTGTAATATATGTAGCAGAATGGAAAAAAATCAAATTTTCTTTTTTGTACTTTTCTCATATTTCCCTTGTGCAAACACAAAGCAAATTCCATTACATGTTGTCAAAATAGTATTAATACTTTTTATAATTTTGACAATGTAAACTAATTGTATCATTTCTCCTTTTTACTTTTGTGCACACGCGTTTTTTCATGTTGTGGACCTAATTTTTGGTTGGGATTATATATTGGTTGTTACCTCAAAGCATGAAATGTCGCATTTGATGTAACTTTATATGTGGATTCTATTTGTTATATGTGGCAAGTTAATGAGCATTCCTTACAAAGGGGTTTGTACGGTATACCCCTACCCCTGACTTGATTGGGGTTGTGAAGTGTATTTAAAGCCCTGCAGGGATAGTCTCATAAAGTTGTGAATAAGAACACACCTGTGTTCAAAACACGTCAACCATGCTGGGGCGAAGTTTGTGTCCATGTGAGTCATATGCTACAAGAAGAAATACAGTGCAACTGAGTTTATTACCAGTGCTTGAACTCTTTCCTTCTATTTCCTACAAGAGTGATTTGCACAGGGCTGTGGATTGTGAGGTGAGCTGGATTTTCTCTAAAAGCATTTTTGCCCCGATACTGTTGCTCTGGTTAAATTTTCACACCATGTTTTTTTTTTTTAAAGGGCACATTGTTGTTATTTTAGTAAAAGGATTTTTTTTTTTTTTAACAGCGCCACTCCTGTCTGTGACCATGTCTGGTATTGCAGCTCAAGCCCATTTATCTGACCATTTCTGGGGAAAAAAAGCAGACCCTTTTTCTAATCCTGGACAATGTCCGGGCAACCTCCTGAAAGAGGGCAAGACAACACCCATTTGGCCCTTTTATGGTACCAGTACCTTGTTTCAGCCAATCCAGGCCTGGACCCAATGGGTAGGTGGGTTGGGCATTGTGCCAATGCCTGAAATTTGGGAACAAGAAAGCTGAAGTTGATGTAAAAGTACTGTGTTTGCTCCCGAGTCTAATGCAGTAATTTAACCGATTAATTATCGTCAAGTAGCTAAAATCCACAAGTTTCTACTATCAGGAAGTATTACTTTACTGAGAGAGTAGTGGATGCATGGAATAGCCTTCCTGCAGAAGTGGTAGCTGCAAATACAGTGAAGGAGTTTAAGCATGCATGGGATAGGCATAAGGCTATCCTTCATATAAGATAGGGCCAGGGACTATCCATAGTATTCAGTATATTGGGCAGACTAGATGGGCCAAATGGTTCTTATCTGCCGACACATTCTATGTTTCTATGTTTCTCTTGTCAAAAGATTCCACATTTAACTATATGCATTACCTTATATCCAGCATGCAGTCCCTGATGGTACTGTTGCTCTGGTTTTGTGGGTCAGATTTGCAAAGAAAATCAACTTTACTCCCCGCTCCCGCCGTATGAGCGCTTTCAAGTCAAGGAGGCTGGCTGTTGCATACACTGTGCCCAAATCCTGCTTCCTGCCCCTTGATTGAAGTTTCAGAGCAGTGACAAGGTCATCCCCACACCTCTCCACATGTCTCCTACAGGTCACCTGTGCAGTGAAGCTAGGTGTACAGATCCTGGTCTGAGCACTTCTCTGTGTATGCACCAGACAGCGCACTCCCGGTGCTCGGTTCATCCTGGAGGCACGCAAACTTTCCAGGCATGCACTAACCCCCTTGTCTGGAGCACGCACAGAGAAAAGCCAGGAGCTGCAAGTCAAGGGGCAGAAGGCAGGATTTAGGCTCGGAGTCAGTGATCTGGAGGACGCAAGGGCCAGTTAGCATACGGAGGGATCGGGGAATAAAGTTGTTTTAGCTGCAAACATAAAAAACAGAACAGAAGCACCAGCAGGAACAACACATTTGAAGTGATAAAGTAACGCACATAGTTAAATGTTGAATATCATGACAGGTTCCCTTGAATATGAAGTGGGCACATTACTGCAAAGTGAGGCCGATTTGCCTTTCAGGAAACCTTGAAATCTGGTCGACAAAGTCAGTTTATAACAGCATAACAAATTTGGAAGACTCCAAGTCCTATAAACTCCTCAACGTTGAAATTGCAACACCAAGAAGGAAGAGTCCAAGTGACGTCCAATTTCACTTGCAGTACAAAATGGCTCACTATGTGCTATTTTTCTAATCGGATGATCCGTCCTGCAGAGGTTTGCCTCTGTGCACCTCTTGCTGTCCTTCTAGTTCGTCACTATTCTCCCAACAGTGCTGACATCTCAGACTACTGTAAGTGCATAACTATGTGCCGGAGTGATAAACCAAGGCCTCTCAGTTCAAGGATTCTGTCCCTCTCAGTTTGTGACAACTGATGATAACTGGCACGCTGATGAAAAGGAGACATCGCACAATCATCCCACACAACTTGATCAGATTTATGAGATTTCATCTGGCTAAAAAAAAAAAAAAATGGCTTTTATGTCACAGATTGGAGCTAGAAAATTTGATCTGCAGATTTTAGTAGCACCTCGTTTTGCATAACCTCATGGTTTGTCCTTCTTGGTGTTGCAATTTCACTGTCAGGGAGTGTGTTATTCTAGAGGATTTCCTGGACTATAATGTCACTTTTTTTAAAATAAATTTTATTTAGAAAATCACTAATCTATAACAATACATAATTAAACAATGACATCCTCTATTGTAGTCTTTTTTTTTTTTCCTCCTCCCAAACCCATCCAGACCAACCGTACCCTCCCTCCCTAGCTCACCCAGTATCCAGCACTCAGCTGTAAACGGAAGTGCTATCCTTAATTTTTTTTTAAATACAAACTTATGAATTATACCCCAATAGGTTTTCAGATCTGGACACAACCAAAACATGTGCAAAAAGTCATCTGCGAATCACACCGTGGACAATTTGAAGACTATTGTAAACCACATTTATTAAAAAGAATATCGTCATGATATACACTCTGTGTAGAATATTAAACTGTACTAATATACGATTCAAATTATATGACACTAATCTTAAAATCAACCAATATCTTTCCCCAATCCTCTACTGAGACCGTTGGGCAATCAGTTCCCCAATCCCTTTGACCCGGAGAAACAACCTCATTAGTGCCTTTACTAATAATTTACACTCACCTAAAGAATTATTAGGAACACCTGTTCTATTTCTCATTAATGCAATTATCTAGTCAACCAATCACATGGCAGTTGCTTCAATCATTTAGGGGGGTGGTCCTGGTCAAGACAATCTCCTGAACTCCAAACTGAAGGTCAGAATGGGAAAGAAAGGTGATTTAAGCAATTTTGAGCGTGGCATGGTTGTTGGAGCCAGACGGGCCGGTCTGAGTATTTCACAATCTGCTCAGTTACTGGGATTTTCACGCACAACCATTTCTAGGGTTTACAAAGAATGGTGTGAAAAGAGAAAAACATCAAGTATGCGGCAGTCCTGTGGGCGAAAATGCCTTGTGGATGCTAGAGGTCAGAGGAGAATGGGCCGACTGATTCAAGCTGATAGAAGAGCAACGTTGACTGAAATAACCACTCGTTACAACCGAGGTATGCAGCAAAGCATTTGTGAAGCCACAACACGCACAACCTTGAGGCGGATGGGCTACAACAGCAGAAGACCCCACCGGGTACCACTCATCTCCACTACAAATAGGAAAAAGAGGCTACAATTTGCACGAGCTCACCAAAATTGGACTGTTGAAGACTGGAAAAATGTTGCCTGGTCTGATGAGTCTCGATTTCTGTTGAGACATTCAAATGGTAGAGTCCGAATTTGGCGTAAACAGAATGAGAACATGTATCCATCCTCTGATGGCTACTTCCAGCAGGATAATGCACCATGTCACAAAGCTCGAATCATTTCAAATTGGTTTCTTGAACATGACAATGAGTTCACTGTACTAAAATGGCCCCGACAGTCACCAGATCTCAACCCAATAGAGCATCTTTGGGATGTGGTGGAACGGGAGCTTCGTGCCCTGGATGTGCATCCCTCAAATCTCCATCAACCTCAAGATGCTATCCTATCAATATGGGACAACATTTCTAAAGAATGCTATCAGCACCTTGTTGAATCAATGCCACGTAGAATTAAGGCAGTTCTGAAGGCAAAAGGGGGTCCTAATAATTCTTTAGGCGAGTGTATATAGTTGTGAAATCTTCCAGTTAAAACCTAAATTCCCTGTCAACTCATTCAAAAGTGAAGAAGTGTCTATCTCCAACAGTGGTGATTCTTTTAGATTAACAATTGCTGAACGTAACTGAAAATACCTAAACCAACTTAGATTATTCCAAATTTGTGCTAAAGAAGAAAAGGGAGTATCCCTCCATTTCTCAACACCTGTGAAACTTACACAATATAACTTACCCCCCGCTAATTTATCAAGACCCTGTAAATAAAAATTATACTAAAGAGGAGTGCACAAAAGAGAACCCTTAATGCCCAACCATCTTCTAATGGTGGTCCAAGATGTAGACAATAACTTTCCAGTCTCTCTATATTAGTGTTCAACATTAATCGCCCAGATTCCAACAGAGTAAATATATCATCATATGGAGATCGTTTCACCAACATTTTACACAAAGCATTTTTCTTCCATTGAGAGAATAACCATAGCTGTCCAGCTATAAAGTAGCCCTTGAAGTAGGGGAGGTTAAACCCCACCGCTCCAACGGCTTATAGAAATAGCTCAGCTTTAGCCGCACTCGCTTTCTTCCCCAAAGTAATTTGTTAATCATCCTCTCAATGAGTTTGAAAAACGTATCATTGATCCAAATTGGGGAGTTTGAGGATATAAAAAAAGCTGGAGGTAAGATCACCATCTTAACCAAAGATATTCTATCAGCTCTAGATAAGGGTAAGCGTGACCAGATCGTAATTTTTTTTAATCTCAATTTACTTAACAGCGGAGTCAGGTTAAGGTGAGTAAAGTCATCAATCCTGGGCGATATCGTCATGCCCAGATATTCAAATGAGTCAACAACCTTTAACATCCCCAAAATCCCTTGGCTAATATATTCAAATCTATCTAATAAACAGAAATTACAATAATACCTTCCGCACTAGGGATGAAGATGCAGAGTTATAATGTCTCACCCCAAATTATATATCAAAAACCAAGTGGACTGGGTATAATTAAAACATAATTTTTACTATGGTATTTAAAAAAAAACTTAAATAATATACCAAATTGCAGTTAGAAGATAGACAACAATAAGTAAACGCCACCTACTAATGCCACAGTGTAATAGAAGGAAAAAAAAGGGTGGATCTTACCACTTTCAGTAGAAGGAAAATCTGCACCAGATGGCGTGGATGTCCTAATGTTTGGTGGCAAAAGAACACTTGTGACCGGCATTCTTGTGATCCATGGCGGTGAATAAATCTCCTAATATGCCCCAATGGTAAAACCCTACCTAACAGGAGGGTCAGGGGCTCTAGAAGTCACCGAGCACCCGCCCCGATAGGAGCGATCCCGTACGGAACCTGTCCCTGTATTGGGGCCTAATCCCTATATCAACCGTTATTAAAAAGCCCTACATGCCATGTTTCGTTCCAAAAAAAACAGAACTCATCAGGGGACTCAATGAACTGAAGGGAATACTAGAAAAAATAAAAGGGAAACAAGAAGTACATAAAACAATGGTCACTTACAATCCTATATGACAAACTCCACATAAAAAAACACATCATCCGCATATAAAGAAATCCGATCCTCTAGACCCAGTACTCCAAACCCCTCAATCGTTGTATCTTGCCTAACCATAAGAGCCAGGGGTTCCATATAGATGTCGAACAATAATGGAGAAAGCGGACAACCTTGGAGAGTACTAAAGCTGGAAGTGAAACTACCGTTGAGATTAAGTCTTGCAGTAGGAGAGTTGTACAAAAGCCTAACCATACTTATGAATTTCATACCAAATCCCATCTTTTCCATAACCTTCCAAAGTAAACCCCACTCCAGCCTGTCAAATGCCTTAGAGACATCTAAAGACAGAATGGAGCGGGAGTCCCCACCGGAAATCTGTAGATTTGCAGTCGATGAAGGTTAAGGTGTGTACACTTATTAGGATAACCCGTCCTGATCTGGGTGTATGGTCGCAGGAATAACCCTAGAGAGTCTTGTGGCCAGCATCCTTGATAAAAGCTTAACATCTGTATTAAGAAGCGATATCGGTCTATATCAGGGCTGGCCAACCTGCGGCTCTCCAGCTGTTCTAAAACTACAATTCCCACCATGCCCTGCTATAAGCTGATAGCTGTAGGCTGTCTGGGCATGCTGGGAGTTGTAGTTTTGCAACAGCTGGAGAGCCACAGGTTGACCATCCCTGGTCTATATGATCCCATATCTAAGGGGTTCTTTCCTTTATTTTGGAATTACCACTTCTGCCACTGACTCAGATAGGGTACATCCTCTAAGGACTCAACCATTACCCTCAAAAGGCGTGGAAAAACCACCTCACCGTACTTGCGATAAAACTCATATGGAAAACCATCCAATCCAGGGGCAGAATTTCCCGAACATGCCTTTATTGCTGCCTCTAACTCCTGAAGGGAGAATTCTACTTCAAGGGATTCCCTCTATGCTTTAGTGAGAACCGGAAAAGTTATGGAGTCCAAATAGGAATCCATCTTTTCCTCCGAAATATCATTAGTGGAGCTATATAATTCTGAAAAGTTTTTGGAATGCCCCCTTTATTTTATTTGGCTCTTCAGTAATTATGCCCTCGGGTTCACGAATACTGAGTATTCCTTTTCTCTGGTCCTGATTAGATATCACTTTAGCCAGAAATTTTCCCGGACGACCGGATTCACAAAATTGTTTGTCCCCTTAAAAAAAAAGCCTCTGCTGGGCCTTTTCCAGGAGGAATTTGGAATACTCCTGGCTTGCGTTCTGCATTATCCTTCTATTCTCCTGTTTTATTACTGGAGAACTGATTCATCCCACTCAACGCAGCTGCCTTCAAGGCCCTATCTTTCTTCCCATACTCCCTTCTTAAATTGGCGATATTGCTAACAAGTAAGCCCCTCACAAAAGCCTTAACACATCCCACACCAGTTGGATTTTAACAGATTTATAATTAACCCCCCAGAAGTATATCATCTCCTGTTTCATCCAGTCATGGTTGTCTATTAAGGACAACCAATAAGGATTTAGTCTAAAAGGGGGGTACTACCCCTTCTGCCAGACACGCAGAGCTCAATGGATACTGGCACATGATCCGAGGAGTGACCTGGCTTCATATTTCATATATTTAATAGGTTTCAAATATTTTTTATTAATTAAAGCCAGGTCAATCCTGGACATGCAATTCCCAAATTTTGAAACACATTAATAAACTCTTCTCCCCCTTCCATAAAAACCCCACACATCCACAAAACCCGACTCTTCACAGAATCGTGCTAGCGGAGATCCCCGATTAGATACAGCAATATGACTATCTCCAGACATAGAAGTCCGGTCTATCTTGGGATTAATAACAGAATTAAAATTCCCATTCACTAAAGTAAGACAATCCGGACGTTGCTCCATAAATGTTAATAAGCAATTGAGTACATAAAAGGAAAAAAGGAAAAGGAATATAAATAAAAGCTAGAATACATAGTCTTTCAGCAAGTTTCCCATAAAGGAAAACATATCTCCCATATTAAATCAATAGAGGACGCCTCGCAGAAAAAAAAAAAAATCTTTGTGTATAAACACAGTGACTCCTCTGGAGTAGCTTGTGAAAGTGAAATGATTTGCCTGCGATACCCATCCCCTACTGATCCGAACCGTTGGGGTTTCTAATAGACAGACAACCGCTGGTAGGTGTCTCCGTCCCCAAGTCCCCGTACATTCCAGGTCAAAATTCTTATAGTCATATAATCATTTAGGCGTATTACATAGTAACATAGTACAAAAGGCCGAAAAAAGACATCTGTCCATCCAGTTCGGCCTGTCATCCTGCAAGTTGATCCAGAGGAAGGCAAAAAAAAAAAACTGTGAGGTAGAAGCCAATTTTCCCCACTTTAGGGGAATAAAAAATTCCTTCCCGACTCCAATAAGGCAATCAGAATAACTCCCTGGATCAATGACCCCTCTCTAGTAGCTATAGCCTGTAATATTATTACACTCCAGAAATACATCCAGGCCCCTCTTGAATTCCTTTATTGTACTCACCATCACCACCTCCTCAGGCAGAGAGCTCCATAGTCTCACTGCTCTTACCGTAAAGAATCCTTTTCTATGTTTGTGTACAAACCTTCTTTCCTCCAGACGCAGAGGATGTCCCCTCGTCCTAGTCACAGTCCTAGTTACATAGTAATTAGATCTCCCCTCAGTCGTCTTTTTTCTAAAGTGAATAACCCTAATGTTGATAATCTTTCAGGGTACTGTAGATGCCCCATTCCAGTTATTACTTTAGTTGCCCTCCTCTGGACCCTCTCCAGCTCTGCTATGTCTGCCTTGTTTACAGGAGCCCAGAACTGTACACAGTACTCCATGTGTGGTCTGACCAGTGATTTGTAAAGTAGTAGGAATATGTTCTCATCACAGGCATCTATGCCCCTTTTGATGCAACCCATTATCTTATTGGCCTTGGCAGCAGCTGCCTGACACTGGTTTTTGCAGCTTAGTTTGCGGTTTAATAAAACTCCTAGATACTTTTCCATGTCAGTGTTACCCAGTGTTTTATCATTTAGTATGTACAGGGGACTTGCATTATTCCTTCCCATGTGCATAACCTTACATTTGTCAGTGTTAACCCTCATCTGCCACTTATCTGCCCAAGCCTCCAAGCTATCCAGATCCCTCTGTAGTAGTATACTGTCCTCTTCAGTGTAAATTACTTTACACAGTTTAGTGTCATCTGCAAAAATTGATACTTTACTATGCAAGGCTTCTACAAGATCATTAATAAATATATTGAAGAGAATAGGGCCCAATACTGACCCCTGAGGTACCCCACTAGTGACAGTGACCCAATCTGAGTGTGTACCGTTAATAACCACCCTCTGTTTTCTATCCCTCAGCCAGTTACTTACCCACATACAGACTTTCTCCCAGTCCAAGAATTATCATTTTATATACTAACCTTTTATGTGGTACAGTGTCAAATGCTTTGGAGAAGTCCAGATATACGACATCCATTGATTAGCCGCTGTCAAGTCTTGAACTTACCTCCTCATACAAACTGATTAAATTAGTTTGGCATGACCGATCCCTCATGAAGCCATGCTGATATGGCGTTATTTGCTTATTTCCGTTGCGATGCTCTAAGATAGTATCTCTTAGAAAACCTTTACCCACAACAGATGTTAAACTTACCGACCTATAGTTTCCAGGCTCTGTTTTTGGACCCTTTTTAATATTGGCACCACAAATGCCATGCGCCAATCCTGTGGGACATTCCCTGTCAGTATAGAGTCCGCAAATATCAGAAATAAGGGTCTGGCTATGACATTACTTAATTCCCTTAGGATACAGGGGTGTATGCCATCTGGTCCTGGCGATTTGTCTATTTTAATATTTTTAAGTCGCTGTTGTACTTCTTCCTGGGTCAGACAGGACACTTTTAATGGAGAATTTATTTTTACATTCTGTATGTCATCTGACAGTTTATTTTCCTCAGTGAATACATTGGAGAAAAAAAATATTTAACAGCTTTGCTTTTTCCTCGTCGCTCTCTGCGACTCCCCCCTCATTACTCTTTAAAGGGCCGACACATTCAGATTTATACTTTTTAACATTTATATAATTGAACGTTTTAGGGTTAGTTTTACTCTCTTTGGCAATTAATCTCTCGGTCTCTAGTTTGGCCGCTTTTATTTGTTTTTTACATGTTCTATTTTTTTTCCTTATAGTTTTTCAGTGCTTCCAGGCTACCCTCCTATTTTAGTGATTTATATGCTTTCTTTTTGTCATTTATTACTTTCTTTACAGTTCTATTTATCCACATTGGTTTCTTTTTGTTCCTTAACCTTTTATTCCCATACGGTATGTACCTCTCACAATGAGATTTTAGGATGCTTTTAAAGATATCCCATTTTGTGTCTGTATTTTTATTTTTGAGGACTTTGTCCCAGTTAGTTAGGCCTATGGCCTATCTTAGTTGGCTAAATTTAGCTTTTTTGACGTTTGGTATTTTTGTTCCTCCCTGTAGAAACGCTCGTTTGAATGATAATTGGAAGGTTATTACTTTATGGTCACTATTTCCCAGGTGTCCCCCAACCTGCACGTCTGTTGTTCTGTCAGGCCTATTGGTTAATACCAAGTCCAGTATGGCCGTCCCTCTAGTCGGGTCCTGAACCAGTTGGGAGAGGTAATGGTCTTTGGTTATTGCCAAGAACCTGTTTCCTTTATGAGATGTACAGGTTTCAGTTTCCCAGTCTATATCTGGGTAGTTGAAGTCCCCCATAATAACCACCTCATTATGATTTGCCGCCTTTTCTATCTCATTTAGTAGTAGATTTTCTGTGGACTCTGGTATATTAGGTGGTTTATAGTAAACTCCTATTAGTAATTTATTATTGTTTTTAGCTCCATGTATTTCTACCCACAGCGACTCCACATGTTCATGTCCCTCACTTATATATTCCCAGAGTGTGGGCTTTAGACAAGACTTTACATAAAGGCAAACCCCTCCCCCTCTCCGATTTTGACGATCCTTTCTAAACAGACTGTAACCTTGTACATTAACTGTCCAGTCATAGCTATCATCCAGCCTTGACTCAGTTATTCCCACTATGTCATAGTCCTCCTCACACATCCCTAATTCCAGCTCCCCAGTTTTATTAGTCAGGCTTCTGGCATTAGTATACATACATTAGAGGGGTTTATGTATATTTTTTTACCCTACACCTTTCCTTCTGAAATGTTCTAGTCCCTCCTTCCATTCCTCCCCCAGTCCTACTACCTTGCCCCCGGTCTCTATCTGCACTATCTTCCCCTCCTATAATGTAATTTCACTCCCCCCGTACCTAGTTTAAACACTCCTCCAACCTTCTAGCCATCTTTCTCCCCAACACAGCTGCCCCTTCCCCATTGAGGTGCAGCCCGTCCCTACGATAGAGCCTGTAGCTGATAGAGAAGTCGGCCCAGTTCTCCAGGAACCCAAACCCCTCCTTCCTACACCAGTTCTTGAGCCACTTGTTAACCTCCCTAATCTCCCGCTGCCTTTGTGTGGCTCGTGGTACAGGCAGTATTTCGGAAAATACTACCTTGGAGGTCCTTGCCGTAAGCTTTTGACCTAAATCCCTGAAAATTTTTTTAAGGCCTCTCTACCTACCTCTAACTTTGTCATTGGTTCCGATATCGACCATGACCGCTGGATCTTCTCCAGCCCCTCCCAGTCATCTGTCAACCCGATCCGCGATGTGTTGAACTCTAGCGCCAGGAAGACAGCACACTGTTCGGCGATCTTTGTGATAGATTACCCTATCTGTTCCCCTAATAATGGAGTCTCCCACTACCAGCACCTTTCCAGCCTGCCCTGCTCTCCTGGTCCCCTGCTTACTGGAGCTGACATTCCCCTGACTGGCAGAGGAAGTGTCCGGCTGCAGCAGTGCCGTCCCTGGACTGACATCCCCCTCATTTGCCAAACGTGCAAACTTGTTGGGGTGTGTCAGATCAGGGCTAGCCTCCCTGGCACTCTTCCCTCTACCCCGCTTTCTAACTGTTACCCAGCTAGCTACCTCACTTTCCTCAGCCTCCTCTCTGTCACCCTCTCCCTCATCTACCCCAAAGAGTGCTTGCTCGGTGAGAAGCAAATTCTTTTGCAAATTGTCAATGCCTCTCAGTGTTGCAACTTGCCCGTTTAGAGACTCGATTTGCGATTCCAAATGGGTAATTTGCTCACATCTTGAACAAAGATATACACCCTCGAACGGCTGTTCCAGGACTGCATACATCATGCAAGATGTGCACTGGACTGCGTTGTCAATTGTGCAACACATACTAAATGGGGATTACACCACAAAAGCGAAAAATACAATATAATATAGTAATAAGAAACTGGCTAATTGCAGTCCCCCACTGAAGTCCCTGAATCTAAAGTCACTTAATCTTAAGTCGCACACTTAGACAACCATACACTTAATCAACCACGCGTCGCGGTCAAACTCTCGTTATATATCTGCTTATATTAATATAAATGAAGCTCACTACAACAGCCTGGTTTGTTATCCCTCTGGATTCAAAAAAGGATATTAAAAAATAAACCCCCTAAAAACCCAATCCCTCCCACTATCCATCCTAAGACTCATTGCTAGCCACCCACAGAACATCATCCCGCCCCCCAAACCCCATGATCCTCCACTATCAATAAGCAGACCTCTCTACTCAGACCATCCCTCCTCCCCATCAGTCCCACCTCCGCCAAAAAGAAAAAACAATCAGAAAGAAGTAAAAACAGCAAGAAGATTACATCACTGCTCAAACATTGCTCCGGTCTAGCCAATCCGAGACAAGGGCCGGAGTATTAAAAAAAAAAAATGTTATTCCATTAAATATTATCTGGAATTTAGCTGGATACAAAAATTAATACTTTGTCTTTGGCTTGTAGACGTTTTTTAAACCGCCAAAAAACTGTGTCTCTTTTCTTGACTCTCTTTCGAGAAGTCCGGAAAGAAGGACAGTTTACTGCCATTGTATATAATGGGAGGACACTCCCTGGCCCTCTTTAAGATCATGTCTCTATCCCGGGAAAAAAAAGAATCTTTGCCAAGAGTACCGAGGCTGCATTCCAGGAGTTGGTTAACCCCCGGGGAACCTCATGGTTTGTCCTTTTTAGTGTTGCAATTTCACTGCCAGGGAGTGTGTTATTCTAGAGCAGGGATGCTCAACCTGTGGCCCTCTAGCTGTTGTAAAACTACAACTCCCACCAGGCCCTGTTGCAGGCTGATGGCTGTAAACTGTCTGGGAATGCTGGGGGTTGTAGTTATGCAACAGCTGGAGGGCCGCAGGTTGAGCATTCCTGTTCTAGAGGATTTCCTGGACAGTAATATGTCCCATTTTTAAGATAAGCCATCAATAATTTGATTGGAGTGGGGGGTGGGTTCAATCAGCTGAATAAAGGGACTGCACCCTCTTTATTGAGTACCAGACAGAGAGCTATATATATTCCATGGTAGCTGTGCCTGCTACTGCGCCTCAATCTGATTTGGGCAGCCTCCAGCCCTGGAAACTACGGTATACAGTGGTGTGGTGTTTTCCTCCCACACACGAGCGTGACACATATGGATGGCCTTGGAAAAAACACTCCTTAGATATGAGCGCACCATCAGAATGTCCACTTTGTGTGGCTCTTCATACGTGGTGGTACATACAGTGAAGATTTCACTTACCTCATTAGTATACTGGTACATGAAGAATCTGACCGCCTGCATATTGGTGGCATTCATCATTAACGTCACCGTCTGCCCCTTGCGGATCTTCACCACTCCCTTAAACACCTGCGGGTTGTTATAAAAGGAGGCCAGGGTGGCCAAAGACATGACCTGAGAACACAAGGAGGATGCATTATTATAGGACAGTGGTGGTGAACCTATGGCACGGGTGCCAGAGGCAGCACTCAGAGCCCTCTCTGTGGGCACCCACACCCTGGAAAAAGTCTATGGTGTACCAATATGCCTTAGACTTTTCCTGCCATTCATCAGCACAGGGCGCACCATGAACGGCACAGGCAGCGGATTGAATGCAGGTACGCTATTATAGCTAAATGATAAAGTACATGGAAGATATATTATATTGGACTGTAGTATTTAGGTTAATTGCCATGTTGGCACTTTTCAATATATGTGGGTTTTGGGTTACAGATTGGGCACTCAGTCTGTAAAAAGGTTCACCATCACTGTTATAGAAGCATCAAGAGTGTTTCCCCTCACACCCCCCAATAAACCAAAATCACGGCTGTATGCAGAGGACGCACTACATTTTTTCCAGAAGAGTAAAAAAAGTTCTCTTGCCATTATGGAAGCACTCCTTAGTACCAGAGGACTGGGAAGCAGTGAAGGCTCTGTACTGACCGCTGCCTGGTCCTGGCTGTCCGCTGTGCAGTGGCCGATTAGCACAAAATTGTTTCTGGGCAAACTTGGATGCTTCTGTCCCTGGCTGCGGTGGGTGGAAGGAGACATGGTTACCTGGTAACTCGTTTCCTTTATAGCCTCTCAGCGGGCATCATCGGCTGCTCTGCTTGCTTCCAGGATCTTATCTCAGTTTGGGGTGGCATTATCTTACTTTTTTAAGTCACAGCAAAAGATGCGTAGGAAATTCTGCCAAGCACCAAGCTGAGCCATGTTTGCCGGGGTCTTCGGGCAACGTGACCGGCCCTCATTACTACAGCCACCCCAGGGAGCTAGCCCCCGCTCCTTACAGCTCCTGCCAGCTTCCACTGCTGCAGGGCACTGTATCGCTCCTGCAGCCCGCCCAAACTAACCAATAACAAAGCTCCTTGCTGTAAGGAGCTTGGTTAGTGCAGGCACAATCGCTGTGCTGCCTGTGCAGTTCACAGTACGCCCTGTGCTGATGAATGGCAGGGAAAGTCTAAGGCCTCTTTCAGACAAGCGTGACATTTTGGCTCCGGATGCGTTCAGTGAAACTCTCACCATTTTGCAAGTAAGTTTAGTCAATTTTGTCTGCGATTGCGTTCAGATGTTTCCACGCGGATGCAATGCATTTTTCACGCGCTTGATAAAAAAAAACGGAAGGTTTACAAACAAGATCTTATAGCAAGTGAAAAAACGCACAGCATGTGGACTTGCTTCTGGATGCAATGCGTTTTTCACTGAAGCTCCATTCACTTCTATGGGGCCAGGGCTGCGTAAAAAACATAGGATATAGAACATGCTGCGTTTTTCATGCAATGCAGAACTGATGCGGGGAAAAAAAACGCTCATGTACACAGGCCTATTGAAATGAATGGGTCAGGATTCAGTGCGGGTGCTATGCGTTAACATCACGCATTGCTCCCACGCGGAAAACTCGCTCGTGTGAAAGAGGCCTAAGGCGAATTTGGTCAGTGCTTCCCATCAGTGATTGTGAGCCAAAACCAGGAGTGTAGGCTTCACAGAGATCAAGTATAGTGGAAAGATCTGCACCTGTTCTGTGTCAACCTCTGGCTGTACGTGTACATTATGTCTGTAGCAGGATGCAACTCGATGTGACTGGAGTTAGGACATGAAGAATCATGCAGTCAGTGTAGTGTTAAACAGCTCCTTCATCACTCACCTGTGGGATGGCACTAAAGTGAAACACGCTCTGGTTCCTCAGCCGGGACAGGTAGAGAAGGACATCGGGCACGTGCTGCAGAGCATTGGTCACCAGTTCATTCAAGCACTGCACAGCCGGCACTATGTTCTCCGGCTTGGCAAAGTCCGACAGTTTTTTGCTGTATTTGCTCCACACCTGAAGGAGGATAGATAAAGACCGTGTCAGTTTTGCTCACAGTCGAGCAAAGAGGTTTTCACTACTATCACCCCATCAGCCTATAATCACCTCTCTGGGCCAGAACTCTCTTCCTTCCAGCTGGTCCTCCAGATAATCTCGGATGATGTTTGTTTTCTGCAGGAAGAGCCCCACAGAGCCAGAGAGTCTTGTATTCTCGCCGATGATGGCGTCTTCTAGTCCTGAGGCAGAAAACAGACGGGACACACCGATCACCGGTAATCCGGACGCACAGAGACAGTACTGAGCAAAGGAGAGAGAGAATCAAAATGTCAGGGTTAATACTATACGTCAATTCTATTACTTAAGATATTCATCTCCAACAGAGATCTCAGGGGACCATACTCAACAAGAAGTATAGGCACAATCAGACAAGGGTCACATTCGTTAAGGAACAGTGCAGCCCTAAATTCCTCCAGCACCACAGCCCTTACCTATTGGATGATAAGTGCTAAATGACAGCCCTCAACAATGGTCTCTAACCTGGGTAAGTGCATGGGATATAATCCAGCAGAGGTAAGTGAAGTCAAACAGAGTCAGAACCAAAGATTCCCACCACAACCAAAGGGTAGAGACAAAGCAGAGTCAAATACACAGCCGGGTGAAACCAGGAAAACGGAGGCAAAAATCAGCAGACGGAAGCTAGGTAAAAAAAAAAACCAAAAAAAAAAAACTGGCAGAAGATCAGGAACCAGGATAAAAGCCAATAAGCAAAACAAAGCTAGTGAGGCTTCTATCACCAGGGCTGGTTGCCACAGTAATGGAGTGACGCCGGCAGCGCCGCATTAGAGAGGCTGGACTCGTGGCCGGAGTATAGATAGGTATGTATATAACAGGTTATTAAAGGCTCACAGCCCTTTGGGGGCACAATATACTGTAGATTCATGCTGAGGGGTCCTTGCTGGAAGTCAATTCAGATGGCTCCATGCAGCAAAGGGATAATCACCAAGACCAATGGCCAAGCCTATACCCCTCATTCACATGTACAATAACTTCTGCTGGTTCCAGTTAAATGGGTGTGATAATAGGAAAAGGGGTGTGGATTAGGGCTGCAGTAAACGATTATTTCAGTAATCGAGTATTCTACCGATTAATCGAGTAATCTAATAAGAAGAAAATTAATTAATAGACTGTTTATCTTTATAAAAACTCACCATACCCCCTGCCATCAGTCCCCAAAACCCTTCGTTGCCCCCAGTGCGATCAGCCCTAGTGCATCAGTTCCCCACAGTGCCATCAGCTCCACTATCCCCCAGTGCCATCAGGTTGTTGTGCCTTTTCATAAGTGTAAACAGTTATATCTACTTATTCTAATTATAATGGGTATTCATTGCCTTTAAGACCAATGTTGATTTATATTCACTGTTTTGTATGAATTTTCATGTAGGCCGAAGTAAGTCCATGGGAAGATTACTGTGCCGTTCAAAAAGCTAGTGTTATTGGAACAATATATTATACATTTAGACAGCTAGAAGATACACCGCATCTGCAGATTTAGAGGCTTCATTGTATTTCTTATCTAAACATGAATTCCACAGTGTGAGAATTGTCTAGATGTTCCTCAAAGTATACATTCACGTATCAAAGTTTGTCCCTCGGCTCTAAGACAAGGCCTCCAGATGTCAGAGGTGTGTAGTATTAAAAATATCAGGCATGTATGAGTTAACCCTTAATGGTATGATGCTTATACAACAGTGCCACCTAGATATGAGCAGTTAATACTACACCAGTAGCAAAAGTGCATTCTGGGTAGTATTACGACGTCACGCTCCTTATCAGTGTACACGCCCATCTAACAATGATTGGAAAATTCCAAACTATGAGGGTGTGTTCATCTGATAAGTTTCGGGTTAAGAAACCAGATACCAAAAAGAGAAAAAAAACATAAAGACAAAGAAAAAACAAACAGAAAGAAAGGTAGATCTCTGGAGAAACATTTGGATTATCGGAAAAACTCTTGAGAGCTGACTGCCCCAAGACTCTGCACATCACTTGACCCTTGGGTAATGTATATTTTTGTTTCATGTAGTATTGATCTAAATTAATTGGCTTGATACTTAGCCACATACCCGCTCATTTGCAGACGTGTAACGTTAATTGCTACATCAATGTTTTCTCTGATTTCAGTTACGATGCATATAACTGAATAAAAGAGGATAATATTGGAGAAACTCTGTTGGGAATCTTTATATTCCCTAGTTTTTATCAAGCCAATCATTTATGAGTTTTGTTGCAATACTACCATTATCTGAGATTGGTAGTCATTATTTTGGGCACAGCAAGGGCTCGTATCTGTCACCTTCTTGATTGAGTTTTTCGCATAATCCATTGATTGTATATCGCTCACAATTTTAAAGCCGTATTGCATAATATTTTTGTGTTGGTTGAGTAGTGTTTTGTTGGCACTATATAGTGGTGAATTCTGGGTACTGCATATCATTGTATATTATTGAAATTTCCGTGGATTATTTTTTGATTGTATTTTAAACTATTGTATAATAAACCATTTATATTTTTGCCTAGACGCTTGTACCGTTTTACTGATTGCACAAAATAATCAGGTTATCGATTTGAACTCTGAGATGTTTATGTCCATCTCGTCAATATCGTTTGCATAATTTTTCTTTTGATCCGTAAATTTAAAAAAAAAATATTTATATAAAGCATTTGCTTTATATACCCAACAAGGTGCACCCAGTGCCATCAAGGCATAAGCTGTGGAGCAGCATCATGACTGGTAGATGCCAGCTCCCACAATAAGCTGCATAACCTGCATACTGCTGTAAATTGGCACTGAGCCCGGATCCCACATCTATAACAGAAAGCCAGGACATAAAGTGCCACCTAGGCTGCAAGTCTCGCCCCCTCCTCTGCACCAGTGTGACCTGTCATCTCATCCTCCAGTGCCAGCACATGGTACCAGCAGTGGCTGGCATCATCTGTTATACCAGCCCCACTCCCCAGGCTCCTCACCTCCTTGATCTTGTTCTGCTTCTGCTTGACATCAGGATCCGCAGGCTCCTTGCCCGCCACTCCAATAGGCTCTTTGAAGGGCCGGGGATTTAACCTGCTTACGGCCGTGCCCCTGCCCCCGCAGCAGTCATTCTCCTGGATCTCCCCCTTGATCTGCTCAGGCGGCCGGTACAGCATGTGGTTGGCTTCCTGCAGAGCCCTCTCTTGTTCCTCCTGGATCTGGGCGAGGGAACGAGACGATACCTGCCCTCTTCATCCTGCAGCCCAGGACCAAAGGGGGTGCACGGCGGAGGAGGCTGCTGGAAGAACACTCCACACTGAAAGGCAGCAGACTGCCGACCGGCATGGCAGCTGGACGCGTGCACAAAGTTTCCCTCAGCGGAGTGCAGCAAGGTAAAGGCCGGCGAGTGACCACAGAGCGGTGAGTTAGCAAGCGCTTCACTCCGGCTCCGTGGTCACATGACACAAACTAATCCTCAATGCAAAAAATTTTCATCAAGGATTTTTTTGGGGTCGAATTACTCGATTTAATCGAGTAATCGTTTCAGCCCAAATGCGGATAAACTCAAAATAGGATAGGGGTCACTCAGGGTCCTAAATATAACTGGATTTTGTACATAGATCTCACAATGGACATCAACTTTCTTCCATCTGTTCACCAAACAGCAGGGGACTGTTGGAAGAAAGTATAACTGCAGGATAAGACTACACAACTTGTTTGTCGTCTACTACCATGGAAACAAAGGTTTGTATAAGAGCTGCATAAAACAAAACACTTTTTTAATGAAGATAAGTAGCAAAGGTACTTAATTCTTCATTCTTAGACGCACTGGCACAGTAAAAACACAATTGTGAAGGTAGATATAGGAGCTAAAAGAAAGTTTCTTTACCTTATCCCAATCCAGGAGAGATTCCACCTGCTTCTCCAAGAACTCCGCCGCGACCACTCCCATCTTTTGACAGATGTCTACAATCACCTTCTGGTAAACTGCCGCTAGGTTTCTGAACTCTAGGGAAATCTAGGACAGACAGCATAGAATAAAATAGGGGAACTCATCGACACTGATTCCCTGTCAAGAGGAATACCTAAAAAAACAAATACAAATAACATTTACGGATTTTTTTTTTTATATGGGAGCAGATGAACAACGTATGCCATTAGATGCCTGTACACTGATCCCTCAAGATCCAATGGCCTCAGGATACAATATTTTCAACATATAATTGCTCAGGAAAGACCATTGTAAGGTGAAACTAGACACATACAATTCCTTAGACTCAGATCCAACCAACCAATATGGCCATTTCTCCGGTAAAACACCTGTACTGGTTGTTTAGTTGCTACTCTCTACAGAACAGGATGGTACTTCATGTTCTGCACGGTCCTCTGTACCAAAATGAACTGCTCCTTTGGATATTAGAGGAGGCCAGCTTTTTTTTCCCCTGGTATACTGTGTGCTATATAGGATCCTGAAGAAGCTCCCTTCCTTAACATAAAAAGTGATTTACAGCTTCCAGATGCAGGTCACTAAGATAAAGTTTCTTAAACCTTAAAGGGGTTCTCCAGCCCTACCTTAAAAATTGCGCCCAAATCTAACCTGTGGAGAGAAAATTAGGAAAGCGACACTTACCCCCAGCAGCAGCGCTCCCAGGATCCTCTTTACGGTCACGCGACCGCTCCTTCCGAGTTTTAAAATGCAAACCTTTCCAGGAGCCCCAGATACCACACAAGACCTGCCTCTGACCCTTCTACCCCACATCAGTCCATCTTACCGTGGGGAAGTCCTCCAGAACTACACGATGCTTATCCTTGCTTTCTGTAAACCTCCAGTCCGCCTGGTACAGGTACGTGTGGAGCTTATGCAAAATGGGGATTTTGGTCTCCAGACTGATGGTCATGTCGTCCTCCATGGTGTCCAGAGCTCGAAGCACCAGATAGAAGATACACACGGCATGTCTACAACAAGGAACTGTAGTCAGTACTCTGTGGGTACCTTTATGGAACTATTGTATTATAATAATAATAATGATGATGATCTTTATATCGCACCAACATATTCTGCAGCGCTTTACAAATCAGAAGGTTCATGTGCAAACAAAATCATACATTATATAGCATCAAACAAGAGGAATGAGGGCTCTGCTCACAAGAGCTTGCAATCTACAGTGCATTCAGAAAATCTTCACACCCTTTCATATTTTATGTTCCAGTTTTTCCCCCATCATTCTGCACTCAAAACTCCATAATGACAATGCGAAAAGAGAATGTTAGAAATCTTTGCTAATTTATTGAAACTGAAAAACTAAAATAATTGTATTGACCCAAGTATTCAGACCATTTACTCAAGATTTAGTTAAAGGCAGTGCTCCAGACTAAAAAAAATACCTAGTAGCCATTGGCTCCTGAACTGAAAAATTTAGGAGCCAAATCAAATTTTTATTCGCCAAATGGAAACTGAATCAAAATTTTGCTATCGTGACAACGGTACGCTGATCAGATCGGCGTAGGGTTGTTTTGAAACCAAAATTTTGATTCGCTTTCGTCACCATAAAAAAGTATTTTGATACTCAATACCGCGCCAAAAAAAAAAAAAAAAAAAACACCAAAAAAAGCCGCGTGCATTTAGCATTTTATGAAACGTTCGGCCCATAATAGAACAGTCCTATGCTATTTTTTGGGGTGACAAGGTGACAAAAAAATGGCGAATGCTCACAGCATAGGAGATATTTTTAAATAATTTAATAGTTTGGACTTTTCGGACGCAGCGCTATGTAATATGTTTATTTATTTATTGTTTATATATTTTATATGTAAAATTGGGAAAGGGGGGATTTAAACTTAATATTTTAGGGTACTTTCACACTAGCGTTTTTCTTTTCCGGCACTGAGTTCCGTCCTAGGGGCTCTATACCGGAAAAGAACTGATCGGGCATATCCCCATGCATTCTGAATGGAGAGTAATCCGTTCAGGATGCATCAGGACGTCTTCAGTTCAGTCATTTTGACTGATCAGGCAAAAGATAAAACCACAGCATTCTACGGTTTTATCTCCGGCGAAAAAAACTGAAGACTTGCCTGAAAGCCGGATCCATCATTTTTCCCCATAGGAATGTATTAGTGCCGGATCCGGCATTCAGAATACCGGAATGCACCCGCACTAAATCCGGACCCATTCATTTCTATGGGGCTGTGCACATGAGCGGTGATTTTCACACATCACTTGTGCGTTGCGTGAGAATCGCAGCATGCTCTATATTCTGCGTTTTTCACGCAACGCAGGCCCCATAGAAGTTAATGGGGCTGCGTGAAAATCGCAAGCAAGTGCGGATGCGGTGCGATTTTCACGCACGGTTGCTAGGTGACAATCGGGATGGAGACCCGATGATTATTATTTTCCCTTATAACATGGTTATAAGGGGAAATAATAGCATTCTGAATACAGACTGCATAGTAGAAGGTCAATATAATAAACATTGTTGGCGCAGTGCGCCCCCCCATCACCCCAATATAATAAACATTGGCGCAGTGCGCCCCCCCCATATAATAAACATTGGTGGCGCAGTGTGCCCCCCATCACCCCAATATAATAAACATTGGTGGCGCAGTGCGCCCCCCCCATATAATAAACATTGGTGGCGCAGTGCGCCCCCCATCACCCCAGTATAATAAACATTGGTGGCGCAGTGCGCCCCCCCATCACCCCAATATAATAAACATTGGTGGCGCAGTGTGCCCCCCAACACTCCAGTATAATAAACATTGGTGGCGCAGTGTGCCCCCCAACACTCCAGTATAATAAACATTGGTGGCGCAGTGCGGCCCCCCATCACCCCAATATAATAAACATTGGTGGCGCAGTGCGCCCCCCCCTCAATATGATAAACATTGGTGGCGCAGTGCGCCCCCCCATATAATAAACATTGGTGGCGCAGTGCGCCCCCCCATCACCCCAATATAATAAACATTGGTGGCGCAGTGTGCCCCCCCCCCAATATAATAAACATTGGTGGCGCAGTGCGCCCCCCCCTCAATATGATAAACATTGGTGGCGCAGTGCGCCCCCCCATATAATAAACATTGGTGGCGCAGTGCGCCCCCCCATCACCCCAATATAATAAACATTGGTGGCGCAGTGTGCCCCCCCATCACCCCAATATAATAAACATTGGTGGCGCAGTGTGCCCCCCCCCCCCCCCCCCCAATATAATAAACATTGGTGGCTCAGTGGGAAGTGCCAATGAGGGTTAAAAATAATAAAAGAAAATTTACTCACCTCCTCCAGTTGATCCGTAGCTGCCGGTCTCCTGTACTTACTTCTTTCTTCAGGACCTGTGGTGACATCACTGTGCTCATCACATGATCCATCACCATGGTAATGGGCCATGTGATGAGCTCAGTGACGTCACCACAGGTCCTGAAGAAAGAAGTAAGTACAGGAGACCGGCAGCTACGGATCAACTGGAGGAGGTGAGTAAATTTTCTTTTATTATTTTTAACCCTCATTGGCACTTCCCACTGAGCCACCAATGTTTATTATATTGGGGGGGGGGGGGGGGGGGGGGCACTGTGCCACCAACGTTTCTTATACTGGGGAAGGGGGGGGGGGGGGCGCACTGTGCCACCAACGTTTCTTATACAAATACAGGAGGCGGGTGCCGGTATCAAATAGCCGGCACCCGACCTTTGTGACAGGGGGCTGCGATCAGCTACAATTAACCCCTCAGGTACCGCACCTGAAGGGTTAACTCAACTGCAGCTGATCGCAGCTCCCTGTCATAGAGGTCGGGTGTCGGCTATTTGATTCCGGCACCCGCCTCCTGCATTTGTATTACAGGTCAGTTTTCTTCATTGGTGGCGCAGTGGCCACAGCCCCTCCCCTCCTCCTCCCGTCTCTTCTTATTGGTGGAGGCGGCGGCAGCAGCAGCACAGGGGGGAGGGAGAGACTCCTCCTGCGCTGCTGAGAACGATCATCAGCTCCTGTGCCCGCCGCTGTATTGAGCAGAGCTGCGGCGGCGGGTCTAGTCGCAAATGGCGACAAGACTAAAAAGTCTTGTCGCCATTTGTAAATTCTAAGTCGCATTGGCGACCATTTTGGTCGCCATCTGGAGCCCTGAAAGGGGTTCTGCACTTTCATTTAACTGATGATCTATCCTCTGGATAGATCAGCTTCTGATCGGCGGGAGTCCGACACCCGGGACCCCCGCCGATCAGCTGTTTGAGAAGGCAGCGGCGCTCCAGCAGCGCCGCGGCCTTCTCACTGTTTACTGCCGGGCCGCCGGCCCACCGACATCACAACTAGTATCAACTAGCGTGGGCGCGGCTATGCTCTGTTCACTTGAATGGAGCTTAGCCGCGCCCACGCTAGTTGATACTAGTCGTGACATCAGTGGGCCGGCGGCCAGGCAGTAAACAGTGAGAAGGCCGCGGCGCTGCTGGAGCGTCGCTGCCTTCTCAAACAGCTGATCGGCAGGGGTCCCGGGTGTCGGACCCCAGCCGATCAGAGGATAGATCAGTTAAATGAAAGTGCAGAACCCCTTTAAATCCCCTTTGGCAGCGATTACAGTCTCCAGTCTTCTTGGGTATGATGCCACAAGGTTTGCACACCTGAATTTAGGCATTTTCTGCTATTCTTCCCTATTCTGTCAGGTTGGATGGTGACCATCGGTGGACAAGATATTTTAGGTCTCTCCAGAGATGTTCGATTGGGTTCATATCAGGGCTCTGGCTGGGCCACTCAAAGGACATCCACAGAGTTATCCCTAAGTCACTCCTATGTTGTCCTGGCTGTGTGCTTAGGTCATTGTCTTGTTGGAAGGTAAACTTTCAGCCCAGTCTGAGGTTCAGGACACTCTGGATCAAAGTTTTCATTAATTATCTCTGTACTTTGTTCCATTAGCCTTCCTTCAACCCTGACCAGTCTTTGTCCCCGCTGCTGAAAAAACACCCTTACCGCATGATGCTGCCACCACCATGCTGTGGTCACCACTCTTACAACAGCCTTTTTCCCCTCTAATTAGTTTAGAGGGTCAGCCAGTACTGCGAAAAGTCCTGGTTATTTCAAACTTCTATTTACAGTATTTTTCGCCCCATAAGACGCACTCCCCCCCCCCCCCCCCCCCCCCCCAAAGTGGCGTGCGTCTTATGGGGGTGAATACTAATGAGCGCCAGTTCACAGCACAGCCGACCGCAGGAGGAAGAGGATCGCGATGTGAGGAGCGGCGGCATCCAGGAGCAGGAGATGTAAGTGTTTTTTTTATTTTATGATCTGAGGCTGAATTATGGCTGGGGGCTGCTCACATATGGCTGGCGGCTGATTAATACTGGGGGCTGATTGTATGACTGGGGACTGATCACATATGGCTGGGGACTGATATGAGGCATGGGGGTCTCATCTGAGGTCTGATTGGGAGTCTTCTTTATATTGGGGTCTGATCTGAGATCTTATTAACATTGGGGCTGTGAGCTGAGGTCTGATTAACATTGGGGGTCTGATTGCTGGTCTGAGGTCTAATGAAAAATATTTTTTTCTTATTGTCCTCCTCTAAAACCTAGGTGCGTCTTACGGGGCAATAAAATAGAGTAGGAATTATAGAGGCCACTGCACTTTTGGTAAGTGAAGTGCCTGGAACTGGAAATGGCACAATTTTTTAACATTATCCTTAAATATTTCTGGTGTTCTGGAGAGATGGGAACATGATAGTAAGCATCAGATAAGTCCATGGTAACCATAAACCAGTCTATCCCCAGTATGTTAGTGGTGGATTTTATAGACACCATTTAAATTTTTTTATATTTTACATATTTATTCAAGGGCTTTAAATTAATCATTAAATCTAAAGAATCCATTAAGTTTTGTTACTAGAAAAAAAAAAAAAAAAAAAGAATAAAATCCTGATCCCTGTTCAGAGGAATATAGATCAGGACTTGTTTTTCTAGCAACAGGTTCACCTCCATTTTCAAAGCTAACTGATGCTGAGGAGGGGACAAACACTTGTTTGACATGACCCGATTAGTTGGATGGGAGGCAAACGCAAAAAACATTTTTAAGTGTATTTAGGACCCATGGGGAAGTAGTTATAGATTCCCTGGCAAAAAAAAAAAAAAAAAATGTATTCTGCCTCATACCTTGAATTCTTGCCATCTTGAAGAATTTCCCTTCTTCTTGAGGTCCTGTCTTAGTCTTCTTTGTAGGAATGTCCCGATACCGATACCAGTATCGGTATCGGGACCGATACCGGACATTTGCACGAGTACATGTACTCGTGCAAATGTCAGAGACTCATTTGATTCTTTGAGTTAAAAGAATCGTGTCACAGAGTCCCTGCCAGACTTCCTGCTCTGCGGCTCCCTGTCTCCCGACAAGTCCGTCCGGGGGGGGTTATTAGTATAGCATGTAGCGGAGCTGTGTGTGTACAGGGTGCATGCAGCAGAGCAGGAAGCCTGGAAGGAACTCGGTGACAGTCTCTAACTCATTCGATTCTTTTAACTAAAAAAAACTCTCAGACGATTCTCTGAGTCCCTGCAATAACTATACATTGTAATTACATCACAGTCTGCTTCACTGCAGCAGAGCTGTGTTTGCCAGGAGCGAGTCCCTCTTGACCTTCGGTTCACTCGAGAACGAAATGCCTCTCCAGAGTCCAGACACCCTCCAGCCTCCTCAAACAGAGTTCGCCTGCCAGTAGTTTTAAAAGTTATAGGAACTGACCCTAATAAGTGTATAAAGCTTAGTTAGAAGATTATAACCAGCCCAAGTGGTCACAGACAGAAATAAATAAATAAATAAATAAATAAAGGTGTTGTGTCTGTCTTCTATGACCCTGGTCTTTCCCTTCCTGCCTGCAAGCTGCACATTGATCTCTAAAAGCAGGCATTAGGGCAAGAAGAAATATACATTACTGTATGATGGCCACAAGACTATTATACTGAGGAGGGAAGGGCTTCAAAAATTGTTGTCCTGACTCCTTACAGTAGTGTCTCCTTGTGGCTGCCCCCATACAGTATAACGTCTCCTTGTGGCTGCCCCCATACAGTATAACGTCTCATTGTGGCTGCCCCCATACAGTATAAACGTCTCCTTGTGGCTGCCCCCATACATTATAAACGTCTCCTTGTGGCTGCCCCCATACAGTATAACGTCTCCTTGTGGCTGCCCCCATACAGTATAACGTCTCCTTGTGGCTGCCCCCATACAGTATAACGTCTCTTTGTGGCGCCCATTCAGTGTAAGGTCTCCTTGGAATGTTATAGTTCTGTTTTTGGGCCTTTTGGTTGGTCAGTGGTCAGAAAATACATGTGTGTGTATTTTATTGTTAAAATTAGTATCGGTAATTGGTATCGGTGAGTACTTAAATAAAAGTATCGGTACTCGTACTCAGTCTTAAAAAAAATGGTATCGGGACATCCCTACTTCTTTGGTTTCGAAAATTTCTCCAGGAATTGTAAAACCTTGTCTCTTGGGGAAACCCTCTTTTATCTGAGGCTTTGTCAAGGATGTCATCAAGAATGGAGCAGAACAGATGGTCACCTTCACAGGGAATGTAGCAAAGACGTTTTTATGAGTCAGCATCTCCTGACCAGGAACGGAGCCAAACAGCATGGCAGGTGGCATTTGAGAGAGGCGCAGATTTAGTGGATAACCTAACTAAATCTCCAGAGGCATCAGATAAATTTGATGCTTGTTTGAGGGTGGGAATGTAAGCCAGGATTTCTTCCCTAGGAGTACCTGAGGCCAGGTGATTTTCTAATTCCCTAAGCCAAACCGATGAGATCTTGCTGTACATGTGGCAGCAATGCTGGGCCTCAGCATGGCTATGTTGATTTCCCAGGAACGTTTTAGGAGACTCACATTTTTTATCCATAGAAACATAGAATGTGTCGGCAGATAGGAACCATTTGGCCCATCTAGTCTGCCCAATATACTGAATCCTATGGATAGCCCCTGGCCCTATCTTATATGAAGGATGGCCTTATGCCTATCCCATGCATGCTTAAACTCCTTCACTGCATTTGCAGCTACCACTTCTGCAGGAAAGCTATTCCATGCATTCACTACTCTCTCAGTAAAATAATACTTCCTGATATTACTTTTAAACTCTAATTTAAAACTATGTCCTCTTGTAGCAGTTTTTCTTCTTTTAAATATTCTCTCCTCTTTTACCTTGTTGATTCCCTTTATGTATTTAAAAGTTTCTATCATATCCCCTCTGTCTCGTCTTTCTTCCAAGCTATACATGTTAAGGTCCTTTAATCTTTCCTGGTAAGTTTTATCCTGCAATCCATGTACCAGTTTAGTAGCTCTTCTCTGATTTCTCTCCAAAGTATCAATATCCTTCTGGAGATATGGTCTCCAGTACTGCGCACAATACTCCAAATGAGGTCTCACTAGTGCTCTGTAGAGCGGCATGAGCGCCTCCCTCTTTCTACTGGTAATGCCTCTCCCTATACACCCAAGCATTCTGCTAGCATTTCCTGCTGCTCTATGACATTGTCTGCCTACCTTCAAGTCTTCTGAAATAATGACCCCTAAATCCCTTTCCTCAGATACTGAGGTTAGGACTGTATCACTGATTTTATATTCTGCTCTTGGGTTTTTACGCCCAAGGTGCATTATCTTGCACTTATCAACATTAAATTTTAGTTGCCCGATTTTTGACCATTCCTCTAGTTTTTCTAAATACTTTTCCATTTGGTGTATCCCTCCAGGAACATCAACCCTGTTACAAATCTTCAAAAAGACACACCTTAACATCGAGGCCTTCTGCAATTTCGCTGATAAAGATATTAAACAATATGGGTCCCAGAACAGATCCCTGAGGTACCCCACTGGTAATACCATGTTCTGAATATACTCCATTGACTACAACCCTCTGTTGTCTGTCCCTCAGCCACTGCCTAATCCATTCAACGATATGGGAGTCCAAGCCCAAAGACTGCAATTTATTGATAAGCCTTCTATGTGGGACACTATCAAAAGCCTTACTAAAGTCTAGATAAGCGATGTCTACTGCACCTCCGCCATCTATTATTTTAGTCACCCAATCAAAAAAAAATAATCAATAAGATTAGTTTGACATGATCTCCCTGAAGTAAACCCATGCTGTTTTTCATCTTTCAATCCATGGGATTTTAGATGTTCCACAATCCTCTCCTTAAGTATGGTTTCCATTAATTTCCCCACTATTGATGTCAGGCTTACTGGCCTATAGTTGCCCGATTCCTCCCTACTACCTTTCTTGTGAATGGGCACAACATTTGCTAATCTCCTAATCTTCTGGGACGACGCCTGTTACCAGTGATTGGTTAAATAAATCTGTTAATGGTTTTGCTAGTTCACCGCTAAGCTCTTTTAATAGCTTTGGGTGTATCCCATCAGGCCCCTGTGACTTATTTGTATTAATTTTAGACAGCTGACTTAGAACCTCTTCCTCTGTAAAGACACATGCAAACAATTCATTAGTCTTCCTTCCTAACTGAGGTCCTTTTCCTTAATTTTCCTTTGTAAAAACTGAACAGAAGTATTCATGGAGGCAGTCAGCTAGTTCTTTATCTTCTTCCATATACCTTCCTTCTTTTGTTTTTAATTTGTTAATTCCATGTTTGTTTCCCTTTTTCATTTACGCTTCTGCCTGTGCTTTAGAAGCTCCTATAACTTGTTTGGCTTCTGCCTAATCTTATAAATTTGCCTGTCATCCTTTTTTTCGAATTACTAAATGCTATCTTTTTGTTTTTAATTATTTTGGCCACTTCTGTTGAGTACCACAGCGGTCTCTTCCTTTTTTTTGCTTTTACTGGCAAGCCTAATGCAATTATCTGTTGCCTTCAATAGTGCCACTTTTAAGTAGTCCCATTTCTCCTGGACTCCATTGAAACTGTTCCAATCTGATAGGGACTTGTATACCACTAATCTAAATTTTAGAAAATTCAGTTTTCAAAATTCTAAAACTTTTGTTTTTGTGTGGTGTGACTCAGTCACTGTACTTATAGTAAACCACACTGACTGGTGATTACTAGATCCCAAGCTTTCCCCTACAGTAATATCAGATAACAAATTCCCATTTGTGAATACTAAATCTAAAATTGCCTCCTTCCGGGTTGGCTCCTCAACTACTTGCTGTAGAGATAATCCCAGTAGGGAATTTAGAATATCTGTACTCCTGGCAGAACTAGCTATTTTGGTTTTCCAGTTTACATCAGGAAGATTAAAGTCTCCCATAATGATAGCTAAAATAACATTGAAAGGGGAAGTTATTTCCTCAACTAGTTCTTTGACTTGGCTAGGTGGTCTATAGATAACACCTACACGAGTTACCTTATGATTATCAAGCTGCAAGGTAACCCAAACTGACTCTAAATTGGTCTCGCTAACTTGTATTAAATTAGATTTTATGCTATCTTTCACATACAGGGCCACCCCTCCCCCTTTCTTGCCTTCTCGGTCTTTCCTATATAGAGAGAACCCTGGTATTGTTATATCCCAGTCATTACTCCCATTGAACCATGTCTCAGTAACAGCCACTAAATCTATATTCTCAGATGCCATTATAGACTAAAGTTCATTGATCGAGGGATTTTTGAGGAGACCCATGTCTTTAAAGGGTAATGAGGATTTTTGGGAGATACGAGCTACAGGTGCATCGATTTTGGGCGTTTTATCCCAGAAAGCAGAATTTTGAACCGTAAAAGGGTATTTTCTTTTAAATGATCCAGAAATGGCAGTTCTTTTCTCGGGGTCTCTCCATTCTTTAGATATTAGGGTTTTAATATTGTTATGGATTGGAAAAACTCTTCCTTTCACCTAGCCCCTGAAACACATTATTCTGGATAGAATGAGGCTCCTTGATGTCTTCAAGTTGCATCGTCGCTCTAACCATTTTTAAGTCTGTTTCTTCCGATAGACAAAAGGATCGACCTGAACCGTATTCAGAGGAATCTGAGTCTGACTGTAGGCAATCTTAAATCTGTTGCAGAGTTAACTTCTTTAATCAGGACCTCTTAGAATCCAGTAGGGACAGTTTCTCCTCCGAGACAACTTTTTCGGTACACTTGGTGCATAATTGTTTCCTATAGTGAGAAGGTAGGGCTTTCTTTGCAGATACCACATTTTTTCTTTGAGACGATTGCTGCTGATTTAGAGGCGGATTCTTTACCCTAGAACAGATTTTGATATAGGGTAAGATACAATGCAGGATTCATGGCTATGAACCCACTGGGGGATTCAAACTGCACACAACATCCTAGGTGAGATATACAAGTATATATAAAAGGAGGCTTAACGCGCTAAGGCTGAACCAAGATCCTCAGACCTGTGAGGAGTATTAGCAGCATCACCAGATGCAGACATGATGCAGGAACACTGCGAACCGCACGCTAGTGGCGCCATGATTTTCTCCGCCCCTAATATCCGGTCCCTGCCTTGCCTTTGATGAAACCGGAAGTAGAGATGCCGAGAATCTCTTGCACAAGGAGAATCTCATCTGAAGTCTCGCGATGAGATGGATCCCACGCGGTCCCTGCCGGGCCAGCATGGAGATGCCCGGGGCTGCATACACAGTAGAGCTTGTGCCAAGGAACTAGGGAGGGAGGCAAATGCGACCCCACTCCCTTCAACAGCCCTCCTGATTGGGGTTAATATCCAGGCTTTTGCGGACCTGATAAGAAGAGGACTTCCACGCATCCCGTGAGGACAGAAAACAACCAACTGAAGCAGGTAAAGGGGAGGAGGCTTTTAAATGTGGGCTTCCACGTTGTTTCCTGTCCTTGGGAGGTGGGGACTCCTTTCCTGTAACTGCCATTGTGGAGGTGCCGGGGAAAAGATGTGTTTTTAGGGAGAGCTTAAAAAGTATGAGAGTTGGGAATTAACCAAATTTTTTGGGGGTAGCACATTTCAGAGATCTGGTGCAGCTTGGGAGAAGTCTTGGAGATGGGAGTGAGATGTTCGGATTATGGTGGATGTTAGTGGTAAATTATTTGCAGAGAGTAGAGCACAGTTAGGGTGGTAGACAGAAATGAGGGAAGATATGTAGGGGGTGCAGCACTGTGGACAGCTTTGTGGGTTGAAATGAAGAGTTTAAATTGAATCCTATACTATATGGACAACCGATGCAATGAGTGGCAAAGGGGAGAGATATCGGAGTAGCGATTAGACAGATAGAGGAGTCTGGTGGCTGCGTTCAGGATAGATTGGAAAGGGGAGAGTTTAGTAAGTGGGAGACCAATTGGTAATGATTTTCATGAATCAAGACGAGAATGGAAGAGGGCAACAATAACAGATTTGTTGTTTCCATAGTAAAGAAAGAGGCGGATTCTCCGTTCCTTTTCTCCATAGGCCTGTCGCCCAGTGATAGATGCTAGAGATGCGGTAGAGAGAAGGAAACTATGCTTCATATTTGGTGGCTATGCCCATTGATTACAAAATACTGGAAGGACATAGAAGGTTCCATAAATACTATTTGTTCTACCAATATAACATTAACCCCAGAACTAGTCCTCTTGTGGCTGCCTGTCCCAACCTTTAAACCCTCCAGTCACGAGCTCCCCACACAAATGATACCTGCAGCTAAGCCTCTCATCCCCACTAAATGGAGGGACACATCAGCTCCCACCGTAGATAACTGGAAAATGAAAATAGGAAATAATATTCATAGTAGTGGTTGTAGTAATGGTAGCAGTGGCAGATGCTTCGCGTTAATAGTGGTGGCAGTAGGGGATTAGTAGTAAGGGAAAATAGCAGCTGCTGGGGCAGCAGCAGCCATATGGTACATGTTGGCAGAAATGCAGCAGCCGAACAGAATATGATGGTCGGCAGGCTGCAGCAACATGGAGGCAGGCAGGCAGATAGCAACAGTGGCAAGATGAGGCACTGTCAGCAAGGTCAGATCTATACATTGGCCTCAGCCAAAGGAGTGTGAAAATCCTCATGAATCCAGGCCTGGTTCATTTTGACAAAAGTAATGTTTGAGGACAAATGGTGGAGGACAAACGGGTCAGTTTGTGAGTCACCATACCCCCCCGCAGTGCTGAAAATCCTCTCCAAGATGACACTGGAGGCTGGGGAAGAAAGAAAATAGAGACCATGGTGTGCCAGTTCGGGCCGCTGTTCCAGTCTGCCTGCCCTCAAACTCATTAGGTCCGGAGAACAGGGTATGGCGCCAGAGATTGGCCAGGGTGTAATGAACCTAGGCATTGAGGGGGGAGCTGCCTGCTTGCTGACTGGCCTCTGCCTGGCACAGCACGTGGAAAAACTGCTCCATCATGTTGGTGACTGAAATTGCTGCTGCTTATAATGGGCGGGTTGTGCAGAGAGGGGCCTCCCTTTCAAGCACGCTGGCGGCAGGCATCTGCTCACATAAAGCTGCAGTAATCAGAGTGCTTGATGTCACCTGTCACTGCCAGTTATTTCCAACTCCGCTCCCTACTGAGACAATTGGGTATCCTGGGCAGCTCCTCATCCTCCTCCATGGCAGATTCCATTTGTGGGTCTGGTCTGTGCTGTCTGGTGCATGACAACCATTCATGGCTTTCCTCTGCTAGTATACCGATTAAGTGGTATAGCCATTCTGTCGGCGCAAGTCCAGGAGAGAGTTTCTCGCCACAGAAGAGTGGCTAAAGTGCTTGGACAGTCTCCTGGACATTACCAGCACCTTGCGCTACCAGTGTTCTTATTTAGAAAGCACTGCACTACTAAGTTGATGATGTGTGCCATGCAGGGACCATGTGCTATTTTGCCCAAATACAGGGCAGCCAGGATGTTGCACCTATTGTCGGTGACCACCTTCACCAATGTGCTCTCTATTGTTGACGCCACCAGCCTCCTCAGCACCCAGATCCGGCTCCTAGGTCCTGTCCAGCACACAATAGTCATCGAAATCCTCCCCCTCCCTGGAGCTTCTATCAGACTGTGGGATATCATGGTGGGTTATTTGGTCCTCCTGCTCTGCATTTGCCACTACTGCCACTGTCGCTGCCCCCAATGCCAATTTTGTGGCTATGGGTGCCACTACTACCTCCACCAACACAGCTATGCCTGGGGTCTGCAGCCTTCTTCTCCTCAGGGCAGAACAAACTGTATGTAGAAAATCCAGCACCAGATTTTGGACTCAAAACAGATCACTGGCTACAGCCACACATAGGAAAGAAATTTCGGGAAACACTATTACATGCTAAAACGAATCATCCTATGCATAGGTGCCAAGTTTAATTGCAGTACAAATTAAGCTTTGCAGCTAGAATCCTAGACTATTATAGAATACTAACCAGCGATTCAAAAATAGGCGATACTCCTCCTGGATGTCAGAACGTGCCTTTGGCAAAGTAGACTAATTATCCCGAAACCAATTTCTGTTTGGTACCAACAAAAATCAAAACAAAAAATGGGAGCATTGCTCTGGTGATGGTGTTACAGTAAAATCCCCAAGTACAACATATTAACAAATATCTACCCTTACTTTATGAAGGTGAAAAATTGGGGAACATACTGTCGCAAGGTTTCAGAACTGTATACAAAAAAAAAAAAGCACCCACTATTGGGCAAGCAGTTGCACCTAAAAAGTGTGTATATATTTTAAAATTTTTATTTTTATTTTTTTGGTCCACGCTGAATAGAAGCTTGCACAAAAACTACTGATTTTTCAGGTGGCTGTTCCACTTGATCTTCTTTCTCCCCCTCCTCAGACTCTGAACCGACCAGCATATTCCTCATTCCTCCCCAGTATATAAATCAGCCGGCAGAAAAAGTTAGCCCATGTTCCTTTAAAGGATATCAACATAGAGCAGACCCGTAGGTAAAAGCATTCAGTATACTTTTATACTCAGTTTTCCTCTTTCAAAAACACATATACAATAAAAAAAGCTGCCCGACCTGGGTTTTGCTCCTGCTTCATCTGGGGCGTCTCGGTTTTTATAGCCACATCATAAAATCACATAATTTATTCACATTATGTGATTTTATGATGCAGCTATAAAACCCGCCCTAAATTAACGAAATTGAGACGCTAAATGTGTGTAAGTCATGTGTCTTTATGATGTGGCTATAAAACCTGCCCTAAATAACTGAAACCGAGATTTTATTGTATATGCGTTGTTGAATAAAGTACGGTGGTATACTGAATACATTTACCTACTGGTCTGCTCTATGTTGTTTTCCTTTAAAGTAGCATACGCCAACGTTTGCTGCCGGCTGATTTACATACTGGGGAGGAATGATGAATATGCTCGTTGCTGGTCGGTTCAGAGTCTGAGGAGTTGGAGAAAGAAGAAAGTGGAACAGCCACCTGAAAAATCTGTAGTTTTTGTGCAAGCTTCTATTAAAGTTGTTTCAGCGAGGACCAAAAAAATATATACACTGCTCAAAAAAATAAAGGGAACACAAAAATAACACATCCTAGATCTGAGTTAATTAAATATTCTTCTGAAATACTTTGTTCTTTACATAGTTGAATGTGCTGACAACAAAATCACACAAAAATTAAAAAATGGAAATCAAATTTTTCAACCCATGGAGGTCTGGATTTGGAGTCACCCTCAAAATCTAAGTGGAAAAACACACTACAGGCTGATCCAACTTTGATGTAATGTCCTTAAAACAAGTCAAAATGAGGCTCAGTAGTGTGTGTGGCCTCCACGTGCCTGTATGACCTCCCTACAACACCTGTGCATGCTCCTGATGAGGTGGCGGACGGTCTCCTGAGGGATCTCCTCCCAGACCTGGACTAAAGCATCTGCCAACTCCTGGACAGTCTGTGGTGCAACGTGACGTTGGTGGATAGAGTGAGACATGATGTCCCAGATGTGCTCAATTGGATTCAGGTCTGGGGAACGGGCGGGCCAGTCCAAAGCATCAATGCCTTCGTCTTGCAGGAACTGCTGACACACTCCAGCCACATGAGGTCTAGCATTGTCTTGCATTAGGAGGAACCCAGGGCCAACCGCATCAACATATGGTCTCACAAGGGGTCTGAGGATCTCATCTCGGTACCTAATGGCAGTCAGGCTACCTCTGGCGAGCACATGGAGGGCTGTGCGGCCCTCCAAAGAAATTCCACCCCACACCATTACTGACCCAATGCCAAACTGGTCATGCTGGAGGATGTTCTCCACAGCGTCTCCAGACTCTGTCACGTCTGTCACATGTGCTCAGTGTGAACCTGCTTTCATCTGTGAAGAGCACAGGGCGCCAGTGGCGAATTTTCCAATCTTGGTGTTCTCTGACAGATGCCAAACGTCCTGCACGGTGTTGGGCTGTAAGCACAACCCCCACCTGTGGATGTCGGGCCCTCATATCACCCTCATGGAGTCTGTTACTGAGACCGTTTGAGCAGAGACATGCACATTTGTGGCCTGCTGGAGGTCATTTTGCAGGGCTCTGGCAGTGCTCCTTCTGTTCCTCCTTGCACAAAGGCGGAGGTAGCGGTCCTGCTGCTGGGTTGTTGCCCTCCTACGGCCTCCTCCACGTCTCCTGATGTACTGGCCTGTCTCCTGGTAGCGCCTCCATGCTCTGGACACTACGCTGACAGACACAGCAAACCTTCTTGCCACAGCTCGCATTGATGTGCCATCCTGGATAAGCTGCACTACCTGAGCCACTTGTGTGGGTTGTAGACTCTGTCTCATGCTACCACTAGAGTGAAAGCACCGCCAGCATTCAAAAGTGACCAAAACATCAGCCAGGAAGCATAGGAACTGAGAAGTGGTCTGTGTTTACCACCTGTAGAACCACTCCTTTATTGGGGGTGTCTTGCTAATTGCCTATAATTTCCACCTGTTGTCTATCCCATTTGCACAACAGCATGTGAAATGGATTGTCACTCAGTGTTGCTTCCTAAGTGGACAGTTTGATTTCACAGAAGTGTGATTGACTTGGAGTTACATTGTGTTGTTTAAGTGTTCCCTTTATTTTTTTGAGCAGTGTATATACTTTTTACGTGTTTTATAGGAAGTCAGGACCTACCTTCCTTTTTGGTACTGCAGCTAAAGATCTAGCACCTACTGTATCCACAACAGTGTGTAGCAATTAGAGATGAGTGAATTTTTAAAAAAATTAGATTAGTCGGTTCGCCGAATTTTTTCGAAAAACCGATCCGAATATATTCACAGAAAGTTTCGGTAAAAAACTGCTATTTCCTGGCTGCAGAGAGCCTTTATAGTGGTGTAGCACACTGTGCCTTGCAGTAACACGCATAGGGAGTCTGCTTTGGTAGTGAAATAATACTGTGAGTCAATACGACATGCAGATGACAGGCTCTTAGAATCACTGCACACTTCACTTATTACAGTCACAGGGCCAAAACTGACCAAATAACTCAAGTATGAACTCAGCCCTACAGGTCGATGTTAACGGCAAGAAGCGCACTCCTTTTACACAGTCGTCAGCTGATTCAACATAGATGTCTACAGAACCTGTTCTATTAAACGCTTATACAAGTAGAGCCCCCCGGACAGAGTGGAGAGGGTGTCAGCAGTAAGTTTGTGTTGACGTCACTTATTATTTTGCCCTCTGACAGGCAGAATAATAACCCCCAAAAAACGGATCCTGTCTGTGGAGCATCCGCCTTCACTCGGTCAGCAATCCATCAGTCTTGCTAATGCCAAAAAACAAAAAAACAAACACAGGAGTGGATCCAAAACAGAGATGACACGTGAAGGTAATATTTGCATGTCTTCTGTGTTTTGTACCCACTCCTGCTTTTGGCTACCAAATCATAAGCAGATTCTGATGGAACCATGCAGGCCTTACAGCTGCTACACAGAGAGGATCCGTTGTGAGTCATTTTTCCTTCCTTCTGACAGATCAGAAGGGTCAAATAAATAATGTCAGCCAAGCCAAAAAGGCTAAATATCGGCCCAGTCATGAAGCGGGGAGGGTGGGAACAGCATGAGAAGTCCACAGAGTGGCCCTATGACAGTGATGAGGTGGGTGGCAATACCAGTACCCGCTGAAGATGGTGGGTGAATAAAGGAGCACTTGGCATCAGATGTGTGGCAGCATCAGAATAGTAGCTGAGGCAGGTAGCCAGAAACCGGTCTCTTTTGTCAAAGTGTTGGTGTGGCACCATGGATGATCTAGTCTGATGCATCAGCCATTGATGGGTGGAAATCCTGGCTGATCCACGGCCGATTCATCTTGACAAAAGGTCAGTCTCTCCACATTTAGGGTGGACAGGCGAGTTCTCCTTAGGGCAACTATGGCCCCCGCCGCACTAAACACCTGCTATGATGCCACACTACTGGCTGGACAGGACAGCTTTTCCAGGGCAAACTCGACCAGTTGCGGCCACAAATCCAGTTTACCTGTCCAGTAGATCTTCAATGATAGCTGGCAGGGTGCAATCCAAGTATGCCACCACCTGCTGGTTCAGGTTCTGCTCCATGTCTAGCTGCTGGTGAGTAGTTTTTTCACTAGGCGGGTGAAGAAAGTTGCTCGTCAGCGACTCTAGACTGCTGCTGATGGAGCCGGTACTGCTCCTGCCACCCCACCCCTCCCAGCAGCCATGGCAGTGGAATGTTAGCGCAAAGGGCCCCCCCGGTTAGACCTGCAAGAGGATGGACGATGACGCAGATAGGCAGCAACCAACTGACTACATAGGATTTCTCTATAGTAGTTCAGTTTGTCCACACTCTCAGCGGGTGTAAAAAAGGCCCCCATTTTGGACCGTTAGCAAGAGTCCAACAAGGTGGAGAGCCAGAAGTCATCCCTCTGCCGAATAGTGACAATTCGACTGTTACTACGCAAGCAAGTGAGCATGCATCGGGCCATTTGCGCAAGTGACTTGGAGAGACTCCCTGCCTCCATCTCCACTACATACTGTCACAGTGTATCTGGGTCCTCTGTCTTGTCTTTCTCATAACCCTGTAGCTTCTCCTCTCCTGTCACCTGTGTAGAAAAACCACCCATTTCGCTACACATTGCTTGTGCTCCAATGTCCTCCTCCAGTTCAGCCCCCATAGGGCTCATGTGGCCCCGAGATGTAGGTGCCACGTCTCCAGTCCAAAAACATCAAACAAAATTATTTTAGGACCCTTGGGACCTAACTTTTAATAGAGATGAGATAAAAAACGCCCTATATACCAAGGCAGATGAAATCAAACAAAGGCAGAGATATGGCCTAACTACCACTGAGCATGTGACATCCACTGGTTCCTTCCAGTAATTGAATGTGTGAGTAGCTTAGATAAAAGGCAATGCCTAGGGCGATAGTAGTGGCAGAAATGAGAGGCCTGGGGCAGTAATATTAGTGCAGGGGAGAAAAAAAAAAAAAAGGGAAAAACTCCCTGTATAAGCCCTGACTGTGTGCCTCTGCCCAGGGACAATCCCTGATGGTGGGATTTTACTGTCCCCGTACCTGCCCTGACTGACCCTAGGAGGCCCTAAACAAAGAATTCCCCTCAAAGGAGGGTAGATAGAAAAGATAGTGACAGTATATCCCTTGATAATAATTAGTTGATAATCACACCCCGACGCGTTTCCCCCTTACTGGGTTCCTCAGGGGGTTGATCGTAGCTGAGAACATATAAAGATAGTAGCTGAGCATATAAATCATATCGGTAACATACTTCATCCAGGGATAATAGCGGATAACATTCCATGAAAGATAATACAAAATAGGCAGACCTTATGATAGAAGCTGAGTGCACCAAAAGGAGCCGATTACATCACAGATTCCCCGCTGTAATAGGGAAGAAATACCAGCTACAAATATAAGACAGATGGAAATATATACGTCTACTATATAAATACTTATAAACTTACAAGTGATGTGCCCCCATCAAGTGCTGACTGCCTCCTGCCAAGTAATCGATGCGGCAGTGAGGCATGTTAGTGCTGTGGAAGTTTAAAAAGAGACAAACGCGCAGGTCACACAGCGGAGATGACGGCCCTTCCGGTCTGTGGAGCGCACGCCGTGCCTCCACTTCCAATCTCGTGGAACGCACACGTCACTTTTGGTTCGGTGTACCGCATGCGCTTTAACTCCGCCGAGATACAAACAGGGAGGAGCTGTAACGGGGTTCCGAAGGTGCACTCGGTCCCCCATTACCCGCAGACCTGTTGCTTAGCTTTGGGAATGAGGATCTGTGTTTGACCTCATTCCCAGGGCGGCGTTACTAGCTGGGTGGCTCCCTGCTCCTAAGTCTGCCTTGAGCGCCGAGCTGATCACTCGGTGCTCGACTGGTTGGTCTGTCGGTCATGTGACGCTGGCCACGTCACATGATCCTCACTCCTCACTATAAATACAGGCAGCCTGCTGGCCACAGGTTGCCTGTTAATTTAGGTTCCACCTGTGATTTGGTCTTTCCTGGCATACTTACCTCCTGCTGAATTCCTGACGATCCTCTGCCTGCTCCTTGTGTACTTTGCTGCTCTCCTGGTATTTATGACCCCGGCTTCTCCTGACAATTCTCTGCTTGCTCCCTTTGTACTTTGTAGCTTTCCTGGTATTGACTTGGTCCGTTCATGTCCTGTTGTTTGTCTGTCTGTCATCCCTGCACTTATTCCAAGTTAGGGATTGCCGTCCAGTTGTCCCCTGTCATTAGGACTCGCGAGGCAAGTAGGCAGGGCCAGGGGTAAGGGTGGAGCGCAGTGGTCACTTCCCTTCCCCCTGTGTGTGTGTGTACGCGACCGTTACAGATTAACAGGCCCAATAACCACTGTATTATGAATCCTCTGGTGACCCTGACTGACCATGTCTCAAATCTGACGCAGAGGGTGCAGGAGTTAGGGGGAAAACTCAGTTCTTTTGAGTTAGGACAAGGTTCTTCCACTCCTCAGGCCTCCAGTCCGCATTTTGAGCCCCAGATTAAGCTCCCAGAACCCTTCTCTGGAGACCGGAAGAAGTTTCTCTCTTTTAAGGAGAATTGTAAACTTTACTTCCGTTTGCGACCCGTGTCCTCTGGCCCCGAGAGTCAACGGGTGGGCATTATCATTTCCCGATTACAGGGTGATCCCCTGGACTGGGCGTTCTCTTTACCTGCTGGCGCCAGTTGTTTATATTCTGTGGAGGGGTTCTTTCAGGCCCTGGGTACCCTCTATGATGAGCCAGACAGGGCTCTAGTAGCCGAGACGACTCTAAAGGCACTGGTTTAAGGCAATCTACCAGCAGAGGATTATTGCACCCATTTTAGAAGGTGGTGTGTCTCCTCAGGATGGAACGAACCAGCCCTGAAGAGTCAGTTCAGGTCAGGTCTGTCTGATAAATTAAAGGATCTTCTGGTCAGTTATCAACTTCCAGAGACCTTAGAGGAGATGATGACCCTTGTTGTCCGACTCGACCGACGGGTTAGAGAGAGACGACAGGAACAACAGTTCTCTTCCCAAATGGTGGTCCAGCCAGAGGCCTATCCCAGAGACAATGCTGAGGTCTCCACCGAGGTACCCATGCAGGTTGGCATGACCCGAGGGAATCTTCGCCGCAGACGTGGAGAATGCTTTTACTGTGGAGATCCTGACCATTGGATCAACCAGTGTCCTAAGAAGGTCCTCTCTGTCAAGTCTCCTAAGGCAAGGCAACCTAAAGACCAGGTACACCCTGAATTTTCTAAATGTAAGCTTTCGGTACCCATTACGATTTCTCTGGGAGTAGATAAATGGCCGGGTAAGGCCTTTATTGATTCTGGCTCAGCGGCTAGCTTTATTGACTCTGAGTATGCTGTAAGATTTGGTATTCCTATGTTTGCCTTACCAACTCTTATCCATGTCATGGCTATTGATGCTACTCCTCTTATTGGTGGTACGGTGAGCTTATGTACCTCGGAGATTTCTCTAACCGTGGGTGTGTGCCACTCAGAGAGATGTTCGCTTTTAGTCCTGGAGAACCTACCGGCTGAGGTGGTACTAGGTTTGCCTTGGCTCCGACTACATAACCCCACAATAGATTGTTCCAATGGGGAGTTGGTGAGATGGGGGCCTAAGTGTGACTCGTGCTTGTCGGTGGTACAGGCTGGGGTCTCAGTAAAGTCTGATACTTTACCCACTGTTGTTATGGAATATTCTGATGTATTCTGATCACCAACCCCGGAGGTTCTACCCCCCCCCCATAGACCTTATGATTGTACCATAGAGCTAGTAGAGGGGGCCAAGTTTCCTAAAGGACGAATTTATAATCTTTCTATGCCCGAACGCAAGGCCATGGAAGATTATATTAAGGAGAGCATTGGTAAAGGGCATATTAAACCTTCTGTCTCTCCTATGGGGACGGGGTTTTTCTTCATTAAGAAAAAAAGATGGTGGTCTTAGGCCATGTATCGATTACCGGAGATTAAATAAAATCACTGTCCAGAATAGATACTCCCTCTCATTGATTCCGGATTTATTTAACCAGGTTCTGGGGGCAACCTGGTTTTCCAAAATTGACCTGAAAGGGGCATACAATCTAATCCGAATCAAGGAGGGAGACGAATGGAAGACAGCGTTCAATACTCCGGTAGGACACTTTGAATATCAGGTGATGCCTTTTGGACTCAGCAATGCCCCAGCTGTGTTCCAAAACTTCATGAATGACATTCTTAGGGAGTTCTTAGGTAAATTTGTTATTGTCTATCTCGACAACATTTTGATATTCTCTCCTGACTTCGAATCCCATGTGTCTCATGTTAAACAAGTATTAGAGGTGTTGAGGGAGAATCAGCTCTCCGCTAAACAAGAGAAATGTGTCTTTGGTGTACAGGAGATTCTGTTTCTAGGGCATGTTCTGACTCCTCACGCCTTCAAGATGGATCCTGGTAAGGTACTAGCAATTAAGGAATGGGTAAGACCTTCATCCTTAAAGGCCTTACAACGGTTCTTAGGTTTCGCCAATTACTATCGTAAATTTATTATGAATTTTTCCGTAATTGCTAAACCGTTGACCGACCTTACTAAGAAAGGGGCGGATTTGGAGAATTGGTCTACTGAGACCATTTCTTCATTTGAAAAATTAAAAAAGGCATTCAGTAGCGCTCCCATTCTGATCCAGCCTGATCAGGAGAAACCTTTTATTGTGGAGGTGGATGCGTCCGAGGACGGCGCAGGAGCAGTCCTTTCACAAGGTCCTGCTAGCCTCACTAATCTGAGACCATGTGCCTTCTTCTCAAGGAAATTCTCTCCTTGCCTGTTAATTTAGGTTCCACCTGTGATTTGGTCTTTCCTGGCGTACTTACCTCCTGCTGAATTCCTGACGATCCACTGCCTGCTCCTTGTGTACTTTGCTGCTCTCCTGGTATTTATGACCCCGGCTTCTCCTGACAATTCTCTGCTTGCTCCCTTTGTACTTTGTAGCTTTCCTGGTATTGACTTGGTCCGTTCATGTCCTGTTGTTTGTTTGTCTGTCTGTCATCCCTGCACTTATTTCAAGTTAGGGATTGCCGACCAGTTGTCCCCTGTCATTAGGACTCGCGAGGCAAGTAGGCAGGGCCAGGGAGCGCAGTGGTCACTTCCCTTCCGCGTGCGTGTGTGCGTGTGTGTGTGTGTGTGTGTGTGTGTGTGTGTGTGTGTGTGTGTGTGTACGCGACCGTTACAGGAGCATTCTAGGAGGCTCAATTTGCTTACATACCCTAGAGACACGCCCCACATGCAGACCAATGTTGGAACTAAACAAAAAGGAATAAAAGATGGAGCGCTGTAACTAGTAGAGGAGGAGCAACTGTAATTACTTAACCATCTCAGCCCCCTTAGCTTAAACCCCCTTAATGACCAGACCACTTTTTACAATTCTGCACTACACTACTTTCACGGTTTATTGCTCGGTCATACAACTTACCACCCAAATTAATTTTACCTCCTTTTCTTCTCACTAATAGAGATTTCATTTGGTGGTATTTCATTGCTGCTGACATTTTTACTTTTTTTTGTTATTAATCAAAATTGGCCGAATTTTTTGCAAAATAATGACATTTTTCACTTTCTGTTGTAAAATTTTTCAAAAAAAAATACATTTCTATATACATTTTTCTCAAAATTTATTGTTCTACATGTCTTTGATAAAAAAAAATGCAATAAGTGTATATTTATTGGTTTGCGCAAAAGTTATAGCGTTTACAAACTATGGTACAAAAATGTGAATTTCCGCATTTTGAAGCAGCTCTGACTTTCTGAGCACCCGTCATGTTTCCTGAGGTTCTACAATGCCCAGACAGTAGTAACACCCCACAAATAACCCCATTTCGGAAAGTAGACACCCTAAGGTATTCGCTGATGGGCATAGTTAGTTCATGGAAGTTTTTATTTTTTGTCACAAGTTAGCGGAAATTTTTTTTTTTATTTTTTCTTACAAAGTCTCATATTCCACTAACTTGTGACAAAAAATTCTAGGAACTCGCCATGCCCCTCACGGAATACCTTGGGGTGTCTTCTTTCCAAAATGGGTTCACTTGTGGGGTATTTATACTGCCCTGGCATTTTAGGGGACCTAAAGCGTGAGAAGAAGTTTGGAATCCAAATGCGTAAAAAATGCCCTGTGAAATCGTAAAGATACTCATTTGAATTTGGGCCCCTTTGCGCACCTAGGCTGCAAAAAAGTGTCACACATGTGGTATCGCCGTACTCAGGAGAAGTAGGGTAATGTGTTTTGGGGTGTCTTTTTACATATACCCATGCTGGGTGAGATAAATATCTCTGTAAAAGACAACTTTTCCCATTTTTTTTATACAAAGTTGTCATTTTACAGAGATATTTCTCTCACCCAGCATGGGTATATGTAAAAAAGACACCCCAAAACACATTGCCCTACTTCTCCTGAGTACGGCGATACCACATGTGTGACACTTTTTTGCAGCCTAGGTGCGCAAAGGGGCCCACATTCCAATGAGTATCTTTACGATTTCACAGGGCATTTTCTATGCATTTGGATTCCAGACTTCTTCTCATGCTTTAGGGCCACTAAAATGCCAGGGCAGTATAAATAACCCACAAGTGACCCCATTTTGGAAAGAAGACACCCCAAAGTATTCCGTGAGGGGCATGGCGAGTTCATAGAAGTTTTTTTGTTTTTGGCACAAGTTAGCGGAAACTGATTTTTTTTAGTTTTTTTCTCACAAAGTCTCCCTTTCCGCTAACTTGTGACAGAAAGTTCAATCTTTCATGGACTCAATATGCCCCTCAGCGAATACCTTGGGGTGTCTACTTTCCAAAATGGGGTCATTTGTGGGGTGTGTTTACTGTTCTGGCATTTTGGGCGGGGCTAAATTGTGAGCAACCCTGTAAAGCCTAAAAGGTACTCGTTGGACTTTCGACCCCTTTACGCACCTAGGCTGAAAAAGTGTCACACATGTGGTATCGCCGTACTCAGGAGAAGTAGGGCAATGTGTTTTGGGGTGTATTTTTACATATACCCATGCTGGGTGAGAGAAATATCTCTGTAAATTGACAACTTTGTATAATTTTTTTTTTTAAAAAGTTGTCATTTACAGAGATATTTCTCACACAGTATGGGTATATGTAAAAATACACCCCAAAACACATTGCCCTACTTCTCCTGAGTACGGCGATACCACATGTGACACTTTTGCAGCCTAGGTGCACAAAGGGGCCCAAATTCCAATGAGTACCTTTAGGATTTCACAGTGCATTTTTTACGCATTTGGATTCCAAACTACTTCTCACGCTTTAGGGCCCCTAAAATACCAGGGCAGTATAAATACCCCACAAGTGACCCATTTTGGAAAGAAGACACCCCAACGTATTCCGTGAGGGGCATGGCGAGTTCCTATAATATTTTTTTTTTGGCACAAGTTAGCGGAAAATTATAATATTTTTTTTTTCTCTTACAAAGTCTCATATTCCACTAACTTGTGACAAAAAATAAAATTTTACATGAACTCGCCATGTCCCTCACGAAATACCTTGGGGTGTCTTTCCAAAATGGGATCACTTGTGGGGTATTTATAGTGCACTGGCATTTTAGGGGCCCTAAAGCATGAGAAGAAGTCTGGAATATAAATGTCTAAAAATTTTTACGCATTTGGATTCCGTGAGGGGTATGGTGAGTTCATGTGAGATTTTATTTCTTGTCACAAGTCAGTGGAATATGAGACTTTGTAAGAAAAAACAAAAAATAAAAAATTTCTATTAACTTGTGGCAAAAAATAAAAATTCTATGAACTCGCCATGCCCCTCAAAAGTGATCTTTATAGCGCCGCAGCGATTTTACGGTGTTTTTGCAGTGATCAGAAAAAAATATATTTCTGTCACTGCGGTGGGGAGGACTGAACGCAAGTGTGCGCACAAGATCAGGCGAACACTGCGTTTTTTGTAGAGCCTATAAAACATGTCCTATTCTTGTTCGCATTTTCTATATAGTTCTGGCAATGTGCGGATCCGCAAAATGCGGAAAGCTCATTGCCGGTGTCCGTGTTTTGCGGATCCGTGGTGTCAGTGTTTTGCGGATCCGCAAAACACATACGGACGTCTGAATGGAGCCTTACAGGGGGGTGATCAGGGAGTCTATATGGGGTGATCAGGGGTTAATAAGTGACAGGGGGGGGGGGGTGTAGTGTAGTGTGGTGATTGGTGCTACTTACAGAGCTGCCTGTGTCCTCTGGTGGTCGATCCAAGCAAAAGGGACCACCAGAGGACCAGGTAGCAGGTATATCAGACGCTGTTAACAAAACTGCGTCTGATATACCTTTCAGGGGTTTAAAAAAATAAATAAAATCGGATCTACAGCCTGCCAGCGAATAATCGCCGCTGGCAGGCTGTAGATCCACTCGTTTACCTCCCTATCCTGCGATCTATGGAAAGTAGAAACAGCTTTTGGCAAAAAACTGGGATCTAACTTAAACACTAACTTGTCCTGAAAAATACAGAGGAAAGGATCCTGAATAGACAAGGCCTGGAGTTCAGACACGTCTCGCTCATGTTATAGCTACCAAAAAAATTGTTTAAGATGAGCCATTTTATGGAAATGGATTCTAATGGTTCAAAGGAGCCTGAAGTTAGCCCTGACAGGACCGTGTTAAGGTTCCAAGGAGCTACCATATTCCTGACTGTCGGTCTAAGCCTGTCTGCTGCTTTCAGGAACCTGGCTATCCAGGGAAACTCTGCCAGACTAGTATTATATAAAAGCACCTAAATGCTGAAACGTGAACCCTTAGGGCATTAGGAGAAGGGCATTAGGAGAAAGACCTAGGTCTAATCCGTCTTGACGAAAATCTAAGATAGTCGATATGTTGGGTCCAAATTGATCAAACGAATCTCCACACCAAGAGGCGAATTTCCTCCAAACTTTAAAATACGCCTTGCTTGTATTCTGTTTCCTGCTAAGGAATAGGGTGGAAACCACTTTACCAGATAACCCCAATTTTAACCACCTCAGCCCCCAGTGCTTAAACACCCTGAAAGACCAGGCCACTTTTTACACTTCTGACCTACACTACTTTCACCGTTTATTGCTCGGTCATGCAACTTACCACCCAAATGAATTTTACCTCCTTTTCTTCTCACTAATAGAGCTTTCATTTGGTGGTATTTCATTGCTGCTGACATTTTTACTTTTTTTGTTATTAATCGAAATTTAACGATTTTTTTGCAAAAAAATGACATTTTTCACTTCCAGTTGTAAAATTTTGCAAAAAAAACGAGATCCATATATAAATTTTGCTCTAAATTTATTGTTCTACATGTCTTTGATAAAAAAAAAATGTTTGGGTAAAAAAAAAAAATGGTTTGGGTAAAAGTTATAGCGTTTACAAACTATGGTACAAAAATGTGAATTTCCGCTTTTTGAAGCAGCTCTGACTTTCTGAGCGCCTGTCATGTTTCCTGAGGTTCTACAATGGCCTGACAGTACAAACACCCCACAAATGACCCCATTTCGGAAAGTACACACCCTAAGGTATTCGCTGATGGGCATAGTGAGTTCATAGAACTTTTTATTTTTTGTCACAAGTTAGTGGAAAATGATGATTTTTTCTTTTTTTTTTTCTTTTCTTACAAAGTCTCATATTCCACTAACTTGTGACAAAAAATAAAAACTTCCATGAACTCACTATGCCCATCAGCGAATACCTTGGGGTCTCTTCTTTCCAAAATGGGGTCACTTGTGGGGTAGTTATACTGCCCTGGCATTCTAGGGGGCCAAATGTGTGGTAAGGAGTTTGAAATCAAATTCTCTAAAAAATGACCTGTGAAATCCGAAAGGTGCTCTTTGGAATATGGGCCCCTTTGCCCACCTAGGCTGCAAAAAAGTGTCACACATCTGGTATCTCCGTACTCAGGAGAAGTTGAGGAATGTGTTTTGGGGTGTCTTTTTACATATACCCATGCTGGGTGAGATAAATATCTTGGTCAAATGCCAACTTTGTATAAAAAAATGGGAAAAGTTGTCTTTTGCCAAGATATTTCTCTCACCCAGCATGGGTATATGTAAAATGACACCCCAAAACACATTCCCCAACTTCTCCTGAGTACGGAGATACCAGATGTGTGACACTTTTTTGCAGCCTAGGTGGGCAAAGGGGCCCATATTCCAAAGAGCACCTTTCGGATTTCACAGGTCATTTTTTACAGAATTTGATTTCAAACTCCTTACCACACATTTGGGCCCCTAGAATGCCAGGGCAGTATAACTACCCCACAAGTGACCCCATTTTGGAAAGAAGAGACCCCAAGGTATTCGCTGATGGGCATAGTGAGTTTATGGAAGTTTTTATTTTTTGTCACAAGTTAGTGGAATATGAGACTTTGTATGAAAAAAAAAAAAAAAATAAAAGAAATAAAAAATCAGCATTTTCCACTAACTTGTGACAAAAAATAAAAAATTCTAGGAACTCGCCATGCCCCTCACGGAATACCTTGGGGTGTCTTCTTTCCAAAATGGGGTCACTTGTGGGGTAGTTATACTGCCCTGGCATTTTCCAGGGGCCCTAATGTGTAGTAAGTAGGTAAATGACCTGTGAAATCCTAAAGGTGCTCTTTGGAATATGGGCCCCTTTGCCCACCTAGGCTGCAGAAAAGTGTCACACATGTGGTATCGCCGTATTCAGGAGAAGTTGGGGAATGTGTTTTGGGGTGTCATTTTACATATACCCTTGCTGGGTGAGAGAAATATCTTGACAAAAGACAACTTTTCCCATTTTTTTATACAAAGTTGGCATTTGACCAAGATATTTCTCTCACCCAGCATGGGTATATGTAAAATGACACCCCAAAACACATTCCCCAACTTCTCCTGAGTACGGCGATACCAGATGTGTGACACTTTTTTGCAGCCTAGATGCGCAAAGGTGCCCAAATTCCTTTTAGGAGGGCATTTTTAGACATTTGGATACCAGACTTCTTCTGACGCTTTGGGGCCCCTAGAATGCCAGGGCAGTATAAATACCCCACATGTGACCCCATTTTGGAAAGAAGACACCCCAAGGTATTCAATGAGGGGCATGGCGAGTTCATAGAAATTTTTTTTTTTTGGCACAAGTTAGCGGAAATTGATATTTTTTATTTTTTTCTCAAAGTCTCCCGTTCCGCTAACTTGGGACAAAAATTTCAATCTTTCATGGACTCAATATGCCCCTCACGGAATACCTGGGGGTGTCTTCTTTCCGAAATGGGGTCACATGTGGGGTATTTATACTGCCCTGGCATTCTAGGGGCCCTAAAGCGTGAGAAGAAGTCTGGAATATAAATGTCTAAAAATTTTTACGCATTTGGATTCCGTGAGGGGTATGGGGAGTTCATGTGAGATTTTATTTTTTGACACAAGTTAGTGGAATATGAGACTTTGTAAGAAAAAAAAAAATAAAAATTCCGCTAACTTGGGCCAAAAAAATGTCTGAATGGAGCCTTACAGAGGGGTGATCAATGACAGGGGGGGTGATCAATGACAGGGGGGGTGATCAATGACAGGGGGGGTGATCAGGGAGTCTATATGGGGTGATAACCACAGTCATTGATCACGCCCCTGTAAGGCTTCATTCAGACGTCCGTATGCGTTTTGCGGATCCGATCCATCTATCAGTGGATCCGTAAAAATCATGCGGACGTCTGAATGGAGCTTTACACGGGGGTAATCAATGACAGGGGGGTGATCAGGGAGTCTATATGGGGTGATCACCACAGTCATTGATCACGCCCCTGTAAGGCTTCATTCAGACGTCCGGATGCGTTTTGCGGATCCGATCCATCTATCAGTGGATCCGTAAAAATCATGCGGACGTCTGAATGGAGCTTTACAGGGGGGTAATCAATGACAGGGGGGTGATCAGGGAGTCTATATGGGGTGATCACCACAGTCATTGATCACGCCCCTGTAAGGCTTCATTCAGACGTCCGGATGCGTTTTGCGGATCCGATCCATCTATCAGTGCATCCGTAAAAATCATGCGGACATCTGAAAGGAGCTTTACAGGGGGGTGATCAATGACAGGGGGGTAATCAATGACAGGGGGGTAATCAATGACAGGGGGGTAATCAATGACAGGGGGGTAATCAATGACAGGGGGGTAATCAGGGAGTCTATATGGGGTGATCAGGGGCTAATAAGGGGTTAATAAGTGACGGGGGGGGGTGTAGTGTAGTGTAGTGGTGCTTGGTGGGACTTTACTGAGCTACCTGTGTCCTCTGGTGGTCGATCCAAACAAAGGGGACCACCAGAGGACCAGGTAGCAGGTATATTAGACGCTGTTATCAAAACAGCGTCTAATATACCTGTTAGGGGTTAAAAAAAACACATCTCCAGCCTGCCAGCGAACGATCGCCGCTGGCATGCTGGAGATCAACTCTCTTACCTTCCGTTCCTGTGAGCGCGCGCGCCTGTGTGCGCGCGTTCACAGGAAATCTCGCGTCTCGCGAGAGGACGCGCTGGCGCGTCCAGGAGGAATGAATCAACCACCTCCAGGACGCGTCTGTGCGTACAGCGGTCCGGAGGTGGTTAAGAGGGTGGATTCTTCAGAATCCAGACCGACAACTTTAGGATTTTTACATTCGGATGGAGAATGGGACCTTGATACAACAGATCCAATCTCAGAGGTAGTAGAAGGGGGGCTTCTATGCTGAGTGACTTTAGAAGTGCAAACCAGCTCCTCTTGGGAGGACCTTGGGAATTAAAAAGGAATGCATACACACTAGGCGAGATGTCCAGTCCTGATTGAAGGCATCTGCCGCGGAAGAGAGAGAAAGAAAGAGAGAGAGAAAGAAAGAGAGAGAGAAAGAAAGAGAGAGAGAAAGAGAGAAAGAAAGAAAGAGAAAGAAAGAGAGAAAGAAAGAGAGAAAGAGAGAGAGAAAGAAAGAAAGAAAGAGAGAGAAAGAAAGAGAGAGAAAGAAAGAGAGAGAGAAAGAGAAAGAAAGAGAAAGAAAGAGAGAAAGAGAGAAAAAAAAGAATTATATTTTGTTCCGCCCAAGAAAATATTTTGTTTGCTAGACTTTGAAGTGGATGGTGTCTTGTTCCTCCCTGATAGTGAATGAAGGATTCTGCTGTGAATTGTCCAAATAAATTAGAACATGACAGTCTTTTGATAAATGCAATGTTTTCTTCAGAGCTTCCCAAATTGCTTGTAGTTCTCTGAAGTTCGAGGATGGTTGTCTTATGAGGAGTGGCCATTTGCCCTGGTAGGTTTCCTGCTTAACTACAGCCCCCCAACCCCGAAGACTGGCGTCCGTTGTGATTACAAGGGGACGATCCTGGTTCCAGTATATTCCCTTCTCTAGGTTGTGGCCTATGAGCCACCACTTTAGGGAGTTTTTTACATTTCTGTCTAGAAAGATCTGTTTGTCTAGGGTCACTTGTGACCGGTTCCACCTTGATAGAATGAGATTCTGAAGGGGTCTTAAATGGAATTGAGCCACAGCGACTGCTGGGATACAAGAGACTTCCTAGAATCTTCATTGCTGTCCTGATAGAATTTAAAAAGAGGAGATTCTGCTCTCTTATCTGGTTTTTCAATTTCTCTAATTTTGAGAAAAGGCAGGAATGATCTCCGAGACACCGAATCCAAAGATATCCCTAGAAACTTTTTCTGTTTGGGGAAAGATTCGATTTCTCCCAACTGATGATCCAACCTAACAATTTGAGGCGGTTTAGAACTTTCTGCAAGTGGTTTTGTAATAGACCTTTGTTGTCCGCTATCACTAGTGGATCACCCAGATACGGGATGACACTGATTGCTTCTTATTTTAGAGCCGCTACCACCTTTGCCATGATCTTGGTGAAGATTCTTGGCGCTGAGGAAATTCCGAAAGGGAGACATACAAATTGATAATGTTGGATGTGACCACTCATCTGTATTGCAAATCTTAGGAATTTCTTGATGTTTTGTGTATCGGGATATGGTAATAAGCATCCCTCAAATCGATTGGGGCCTTAACCGCTCCTTTATTAATTTTACTGATGATCTTAAAGTTTCCATCTTGAACTTTTGATAAGTAACATGTTTGCTCAAGGGTGCTAGATTTATTATAATTCTGGACTTCCCATTTGTTTTTATTTTTTTACTAAGAATAGTAAGAGTGGCCCTCTCCTAGCTGATTTTTCAGGGGACAGGTTCTATTGCTACTAATTTTAGTAAATCTATGCCTGTCATTAAGGTACCTTGTTGAGAGGAGGGACAGAGTGGTAATGACATTTTTTTGGAGGGGGAAGACTAATTCCACACTTAGGATCCATGAATTTGATGTTATTTGCTCCCAAGTTCTTAAAAAGGAGCCTACTTGTAAGGCGTCATTGTTTAGGATTGTAGGAGGTCTCCCCTCTGTTAGGGTTGAAAAGGAAATTTCTTCCCTTATCCCCTTTTGCATAACTCCACCTCCCCGTTTTTCCCTTATCTTTCTTTTGTTCCGAATGGTACTGACGGCCACGAAGATTTTGTCTTTTTGACTTAAATCTCTCTTCTGGAAAACCCTTCTTTTGTCAGTGGCGTTTTCTAAGATCTTGTCTAGATCTGGTCCAAAAACGTATTGGCCATGAAAGGGAAGGGAAACAAGCTTGTTTTTGCATGTAATATCCCCTGCCCATTCTTTGAGCCATAGAACCAGTCTTGTTGTGTTAGATAAAACTGCTGTGCGTTCTGAAAGTTTTACAGATTCAGCTGCCATATCTGTTAAGAAACTAGATCCCATTTTTAGTAACAGAATGCTCTCCAGAATCTGATCTCTCTGCATTTTATCAATTAGATGAATCCCTAATTGCTCTAACCACAAATTAAGGGTTCTAGCTACATAGGTAGAAGCCACCCCTGCCTTAAGAGCTGCCATAGCCTCCCAGGTTTTTCTTAGTAGGCTCTCTGCTTTCCTATCCATGGGGTCTTTAAAGGGGTATTCCCATCTTATTGATCATATTTTAATTTGTTATTGAAGTGCCTGTGATCATTTTTCTAATTATGTTCCTTTATCAAATCCCTACCCATCTTGGCAAAATTCATTCACTCCTACCCCACTGTCTTTTGGTAACCATTAGATACGGCCACCGCCTGTGTGCCACGCCTGCGCAGAACACATGGTCTTCCTCCGGCCGGGCCGCACATCGCTGTCTTGAAAGTGAATACCGCATACAGAGCATGCGCGGCTCTGTACTATACTCGGCCAGGAAAAATAAGTCATCATTGTGCATGCACGGCGGCGTGCGGCCATCAGCGAGGGACGTGCAGAGAGGCACGAACGAGCTCGCAAGGCCAGAGTTCTCAGGGCTCATGCACACGACAGTATTTTGCGTTCAGTATACTGGACGTTTTTTTGAGTTCAGTATGCGGAACATATACTGAACCATTCATTTCAATGGTTCAGCAAAAAATACTGAAGTGTCTCCGTGTGCATTCCGTTTCAGTATTTCTGTACCGTGAAAAGATAGAACATGTCTTATTCTTGTCCGCAAATCACGGTGCTTGGCTCCATTCAAGTCAATGGGTCCGCAAAAAAAAACGGAACACATACAGAAATGCATCCGTATCCGTTCCGTTTTTGCTGAACCATCTATTGAAAATGTTATGCCCAGCCCAATTTTTTCTATGTAATTACTGTATATGGCTTACTGAAAAACGGAACGGAAAAACGGAAAGGAAACAAAAAACGGAACGGATACGTAAAAAAACGAACCGCAAAACACTGAAAAAGCCATACTGTCGTGTGCATGAGCCCTCAGTGTGATGTCATTAAGAGGTGTGGCAGGCCTTCACTCAAATGGCCTAAGCCTGCCCAGCCTTAGAAGCAGGAAACCAAGAAGTTAAAGGGGTTGTCCGGGAGCAAATGTTTTAAAAAAAAACACGTTTACTCACAATGTACATCTAAGTAAAGGCCTCCATACATTTTCAGCTATTTTTGCCACTTCTATGTGGCTCCAACGGTCCCCCACTCATTGTTTATATATCTGTTTATCGTTACCTGACTTCCGGCTGCACTGCCCTGTGGGTCCTGGGGCAGCGCAGCATCAGGTGGTTACAGCTGTCTCTCTGCTCCGCTGTAACTCCGCCCCCTCATCAATATTCACCTCAATTCACTCAGAAGCTCACCAGACTGGAGGGGCGGGGCTTAGCGGGATGTCGCCCAGCCGCTGTAACTCCGCCCCTCATCAATATTCACCTCGATTCATTTGCTGCCAGTGACGTCACCGGGCTCCCTGAGCAGCGGAAGAGGAAGCTTTGCTTGCCTGCAAGGGACCCGGTACGTCACTGAGAAGAAGAAAACAGTAACTTCCGGCCATGAATTTCAAAGATGAAAACGGGGCTGCAGAAATCTGTGACAAAGGTACTACCTGCTTGTATGTAATGTGTATGCCACACTTGTACTATTAGAGCAATGTCCCCAATCCCGGACAACCCCTTTAACAGCAGAGCTGGCTGCAGGTGAGGATGAAATAGCAAGATGGGAAAACCCCTTTAAGTTGCGCTGAATCTTCAAATGGCAGGGCGGTATGTTTTGCTACTTTAGCCACGGGAGCATCAACTCTGGGAATGGATTCCCAATCAGTGCAATCCTCATCGTTAAAAGGATAGCGCCTCTTGATACCCCTAGGAATGAAAAATCCTTTATCTGGCTTCTCCCAGTCAGACCTGATTTTTTTGATTATTATCTGGAACTGAGAAAAAAAAACGGACTTCCTCTTTTCCCCTAGCCCCCCCAAATATCTCTTCCTGCAGGTACCTCCATCTGAATTGTGGCTCTAATAGCTTTTATAAGTTCATTAATGTCATTCGGATTAAATAAGAACAGTTTTATATTCATTATCTTCGTCAGAAGATGCATGTTTTTCATGTTTCGACATCCGAGCCTCCTAAAACGTCAGAATCCGAGTCATACACTGGATTGTGATTATCACGGATGATTTGAGGAGGGTTAGGGGGAGCTGGATCCCAGGAAGCTAGTGTGGACTGAACTTCTTCCTTAACTAATTTCCTGATATCTTCCAGGAAACTAGAGGATTCAGCTTTTACCACATTAGAAGTACATTCTTTACATAAGGGTTTAACTCCTGCGCATTTTCTCCCTGAAAGATGTAAGGGAGAGAAGGATCAGCTAATCAGGGTATAAGGGGTGGTACACAATGTGCCTGATACCAGGCTACTCACAACTCTCGGATTTGCTGCAGGCTCGGCTACAGAGGCGGCGTGATGGGGGCACTCATCTGAAAACAGCTCCCATCCGCCAGCAGACACTGCACTGTTCCTCCTCCTAAAAGGATCGGGACGTCCAGACGCCAATGAGCAGGTCCTGCGGTCTTTTATCCTTCCTGTGACCTGCAGCACCCGGAGATGACGTCCGGCTCTGCCCCAGCGTCTGACGTCACACGCCGGCGGCAGCGCATCACAGTGTTGCTCCAGCCGCAATATTCCTTCCGCTCTGCATGTAATCCGCCTGGACCGCTAGCATGGGACAGCAAAAATCTGCGCCTGAGGGAGGAGAGGAGGGAAAGCCGCACTCCGGATCCGACCTCAGCCTGCATATATGTTTCACAGGTGGGCCCCAAAAGAGCCTCCATGCACCTTCCTGCTTCCTACCCTTGTAGGACAGGAAAAACACTGGTGATGAAGGGGAAGGGGTGGGATTTAAACCGCTCAGTGTTTTTCCTATCCTATCAGAGGAAGTCAGTCTAAGGATGTGGTGTCATGGAGACGACTAGGGAAAAAGGCTTTAGAACAGATAACTGCACGGCTGAAAGGCAAATAGATTTTATTTTTGCCACTAATAAACAAAAAGGGCTGTAATTTAGCACTTCACACAACGGCTAATAAGCCCTTTTTTCCACTAATACAAGCCAAACAAACATCGCAGAGCTCACAGCCTGGGAGAAAAAAAAAAAACCTCCCAGGCTGTGAGCTCTGCGCTGCGATTGGCCAGCGCTACAGCCTAGGAGAAGGAGACGCCCAGGAGAACAAGGGCAGACTCCGCCTACTATAACCAAGTCCCCGAACATACCGGAGGACATAACGGGAGAACGGAGCGGCGCCCAGGGATAATAGTAAGTGCAGTGAGATCCCCGGGCGCCGCTGTATATGTCATGATACTTAGTTCACAATGTCAGGATCGGTCAAAGGTACTCTTTAATGCCGGATCCGGCATTTTGGACGGACATAATACCGCAGCATGCTGACAGTGACTGAGCGCAAGGCATACTGATGCAAACTGAACAGATTTCTATCTGTTCAGAATGCATTGGCATATGCCTGATCAGTTATTTTCTGGCATAGAGCCCTTTTGACGGAACTCTATGCCGGAAAAGAATAACGCAAGTGTGAAAGTACCCTTAGCACTATTCTGTCAGGGAATATGGAAAGATGGGGTTCTCTGCAGGAGAGGGCCTTAATTGCTCCCAGGCGTCTAGCTGATGTTATAGCTATCAGGAACGCGGTTTTAAATGAAAGGTGTTTGATTAAAATGTCCGATATAGGGGGTAAATGGAGACTTTATTAATCCTCTTAAAACCACGTTTAAATCCCATTGGGGAACTTTTGAAGTTAAGGATGGTCTCAATCTGGATGCGGCTCTTATGAATCTTTTTATCCATATATGATCGGCTAGGTTCATATCATAGAAGGCCCCCAAGGCGGAGATCTGGACTTTTAGTGTACTTGGTCTAGGACCAAGATCCAACCCCAGCCCGACAGACAGGATGAGACAATCAGGGCAAGGCCTTCCCCCTACTTCCTCTCAGGGTCAAGTGAGACCCCTCATTCCTCCCTAGTGTTTTTTTACTGCAGACATATGCAGTAAAATGGTGCTATGCTGTGTTTTACTGGATTCGTCAGAAAGTAACCGAAAAAAAGTTTGGGTTGTCTGCAAAAGTTCATAATGAACATTGGTTCGCTCATCTTGTTTGTTAAAAAGGTGTCCACACACATCTTAGGGACAGGTACATTCAGAAGCTGCAGTTGTTACCACCATGAAAATGCAGTAAATTAAAAACTGCACAATTTTGACACATTGTGGTAGTCACAGACCACCACTGTTGCCTGCCACCACCAGACCACCCCTCCCCGTTACGGTGTTGAGTTTTACACGTTCTGCTGTTCCGAAACGCAGAATATAAAAGCTTCAATGTCGGGATTCAGTCTTATCTTCAGTCAGATAAATGGAAAACTGTATAAATTTGCTATTTATGCACAGAAACCAGTTTAGAGCAGTAATGATTTCCCTGCAGAAATAGCAATCTCTTCACGTTATATGTGCAGGTGTTATTTCAATTACTGCAACTTTTGTGAAAAATGCTACGAGGAGAACTTTTACTCGTCCAGAAAATATTTAGTGCAACCTCTGGGAATCTCCCTCGAATGGTGGACAATTCAGCAGGATCTACTACAGAATTCCAAGAACGGAAACAGTTTATTTGGCATCTAACAATCCAGATTATTTGATAATACCTGCCGGATTAAAGGAATTTGATTATAGTAACATTAATAAACACCCCCACCCCAATCAGTACAGAATAACGGAGATCTCACCCACCGCAGCTCTCCGTCCAGGGCTTGGATGACGGCGGCGAAGCTCCTGCTGGTCTGGTTCAGGTATTTGTAGCAGGTCTGCAGGCTGTCGCTCATGGACTCCTGTCGGGGCAGAGTAACAGAGTGAAGTTTGCACACGGCCAGGTTTTGGGGTGTGAAGCACTTCTGCATGGTGCGGCCTCCTTCAGCCCCCACTCCTGCAGCCTGCTGATAGAAGTGACTGCTGACCGCCAGGATTCTGCACAGGGCCAAGAACCATACTTGAAGGAACTTTCTCCTGAGCCAAAAGCAATCATCCATGGTGCCCAAAGACACGTGTTCTGAGATGGCACGGGAGAGAATGCCGAGTGCCCATGGACAGTACATTGGGATAGACACAGGGCACAACCTGGTGTGGGCGCTGCTGGAATCCACTGGCAGACTGGATTCCTATAATCTCCTGGTGATTATGAAGAATGGTTGGGAGCCAGCTAGTAATGTCTGCACTCACCCCCGATATGTGACTGTGCGGTCTGATATAAATACACGCCATCCGGGAAGCTGAGATATAGGGTGTTGGTAGGGTGATGACTGCGATCATGATACAACTGTGACACGACCGCCATAAAAAAATACAAGCCTGTTGGATTTTTGGTCAGCGACTTTTCCTGCCCTATAACATATCAGCTTTTGTTTTTCCTTTAGTGTCTAAGGATGCAAAATCCTAACTCGCGCCCAAAGTGCGATAGAACTGTTATGCAGTACAGTAATTTAGGCCAGGATGTCAAAAACGTAAAGGGTTTCTGTCATCAGAAAACTAATTAGACCTAGGGGTAATTCTGTTTCCTTAAATCCACCATGACAGCCACAATGAGAGATAACCCTTGACCTCTGCAGGGGCAGGAATACACAGTTTAAATTGCCCCCACCCCTCCTCCCCCTCAGTGCTTTTACAAATTACCCCGTAGGTGAGCAATATTATGTGTGTCCCCTTTGAGTATTACTTCATACCAAAATAGAGACTTATACTGGATAAAATATATGCAAAAATATCTATTTTTGGGGGGGGGGGGGGGAATATATGGGCCGTCATGGTGGATTCAAGGAAACAGAATTACCGGTAAGTCTAAATACGGTTTTCCATTCCATCCACCGTGACGGCCATAATGAGTACTAACAAATACTTTAAAATTGGGTGGGAAGCCGCCTGCAGAATCTTTTGGCCAAAAACTAAATCTGCAGAGGCGGTAGATTAAGGCGATAATGTTTTACAAAAGGTTTCTAGACTTGACCAGGTAGCAGCTTTGCAAATCTGGTCTAGTGAAACACGAGCTCCTCTTTCTGCCCAAGAAGAGGCAGTAGCCCTGGTAGAATGGGCTTTTATACCTTCTGGACAAGGTTTTCTCGAGAGTAGCTACATTCTCTAGTGCATCTGATACACCTAGCTATCGAAGCTTTGGAAAGTTTTTCCCCTTATTTCGGCCAAACTGGATTAGGAGATTATCATCTATTCTGAAATTTTTTGTTGCGTCTAGATACAGTATTATGGTGTTTCTAACATCCAAGAGTTGCATCCTCTCTTCTATTCTCCTCTCCTGGGTGGCTGGTGACAGATGGTAATACTATCTCTTGTTCACAATGAAAATTTGAAACCACCTTGGGGAGAAAACCTGGATCTAGTTTTAGCACAATTTGATCCTTAAAAATTCTAAGATATGGTTCTTTACAGGAGAGTGCTTGTATCTCACTTAGATGTCTTGCAGAAGTGATGGCCATCAGGAAAGCCGTTTTGAACGACAGATGTTTTATAGAGATTTCAGATAAGGGAGAGAAAGGGGGGCTAGTTAGCCCCTCTAATACTGTATTAAGGTCCCACCGAGAAATCCTAGATCTTAAGGTTGTCCTTAACCTAGAAGCTGCTCTAATAAATCTTATCCATCTGTGCTCTGCGAGACTAGTATCATAAAAAGGTGCTTAAAGAGGACCTTTCACTAGTTTAAAAACTAACTATATCAGTGGGCAGAGCGGTGCCCAGGGGTCCCCCTGCACTTACTAGTATGTCTGGGCACCGCTCCGTTCGCCCGGTATAGGCTCCGGTGTCTGCAGCTCCCTCTGTTGTACTGGGCAGAGTTTTTGTATTCGGGTTGTCCCTTGCTGCAGCGCTGGCCAATCGTAGCGCACAGCTCATAGCCTTTCACACTTGCGGCAGTGTGATCCGGCAAGCAGTTCCGTCGTCGGAACTGCCTGCCGGATCCGCCTGAAAGCATTTGTGAGACGCATCCGGATGCGGATCCGTCTCACAAATGCATTGCAAGAACGAATCCATTTCTCCGCTTGTCATGCGGACAGACGGATCCGTCTAGTATCTTTTTACACATTTTTACCGGTCTGTGCATGCGCAGACCTGAAGGACGGATCCTGCATTCCGGATCTGGCACTATTACATTCCTATGGGGAAAAATGCCGGATCCGGCATTCAGGCAAGTCCTGAACGGATTACTCTCCATTAAGAATGCATGGGGATAAAACTGGTTATTTTCCGGTATAGAGCCCCTGTGACGGAACTCTATGCCGGAAAAGAAAAACGCTAGTGTAAAAGTACCCTAAAATATTAAAGTTTAAATCCCCCCTGTCGCAATTTTACATATAAAATATATAAACAATAAATAAACATAACATAGCGCTGCGTCCGAAAAGTCCAAACTATTAAATTTAAAAAAAAAAAAAAAAGATCTCCTATGCGGTGAGCATTCACCATTTTTTAGTCACCTTATCAGCCCAAAAAAATAGGATAGGACTGTTCTATTATGGGCCAAACGTTGCATAAAATGCGAAATGAACGCATCTTTTTTTGGTGTTTTTTTTTTGCGCGGTATTGAGTATCACAATACTTTTTTTATGGTGTCGAAAGCGAATCAAAATTTTGGCATCGAAACAACCCTACGCCGATCAGATCGGCGTAGCGTTGTCACAATACCAAAATTTTGATTCGGTTTAGATTCGGCCACTAAAAATTTAAATTTGGCTCTTAAATTTTTCAGTTCAGGAGCCAATGGCTACTAGGTATTTTTTTAAAGTCTGGAGCACTGGGATCCACTCAGGATCCAGACCGCCAAATTGTAGATGTGGGGGTTTGGGTGGTTTTTGGGCCCTGATAGAGCATATTTTCCCTGTAGGGTATTTGCCATGTTTCTTCTAATGCCCACTTTCTCAGGATTGAGAACCAGCTTCTCTTTGGCCAGTGGGGAGCTACCAAGATAATCGTTGTGGTTTCTTTCTGTAGTAAACGAGCAATCAGCGGAAAGGGTGGAAACGCTTAGACTAGGTCCCACTCCCATCTTATTGATAAAGCATCTATTGCCCATGGTCTCTCTCTTGGATTTATTGAACAGAAGAGTCGGATCTGGGCATTTTCCCTGGAGGCAAACATGTCGTTGTTTAAAGGAAACCTGTCACCAGGATTTTGTGTATAGAGCTGAGGACATGGGCTGCTAGATGGCCGCTAGCACATCTGCAATACCCAGTCCCCACAGCTCTCTGCGCTTTTATTGTGTTAAAAAAACATTTTTGATCAATATGCAAATGACCTGATATGAGTCCTGTATCCAGAGATGAGTCAAGCGGAAAGGAGCCCAGCACCGCCCCGCGTCCTCCGAATCTCCTCCTTGCTGGCTGACGTCACAGAGCTGGAGCGCCGAAATCTAGCGATGCGCGAGCTAGCGCATGCGTAGTTCGTTCCCTGTGCTGATGCCAGCACAGGGAATGAACATGATGCCGACACTGCGCATGCGCTAGCTCGCGCATCGCGAGATTTCGGCGCTCCAGCTCTGTGACGTGAGCCAGCAAGGAGGAGATTCGGAGGACGCGGGGCGGTGCTGGGCTCCTTTCCATGAACGGTTATTTCCATATAATACAACCATGAACGGTTGTATTATATTCCTTATTTCCGTGTCCGACATGTAACAGACAATAAAAGACCTCCATTTCTTAAAACTGTTTTTGTGCGTGCTTGCCTTTTGCATTTATTATGAAAATCCTTTCTAAGTGGAATACCTTTTTCATTTGGGACTCTATCATGGCCATGGTGGGAGCCGCTGGTTCCAACCAGTGTTGTAAAATGGTGCGCTTCACTACCATGCATATAGAGTGGAAAAGATGTGGAAGACATCTCTCCCTAGCCTCCTCCTCCTCACAGTGAAAGATACAAAGTAAGGGAGTCATACGAACTCATCCCCCAGATTTTATGAATCATTTCCCCAACTAAGGTCCACAAATGCGAGCTTTGAGGGCAAGTCCATAGGCCATGGAGCAAATCTGTGGACCCCAAATTGCATTTAGGACAGCTGACTAAACGGTCTGGCTTGAGCGGGTGAGGGGGGGATATTAAATCCGTAAATTGCCCTATGTATAATTCTTAACTGCGTGTCCCTCCACACTTCATTCACAATATGCTTTCTGATCCTCAGCCAACCTTTCTGTATTTTTGGGGCAATATTATCTACCCCCAGCTGCTCTTCCCATTTATCAAAGCTGTTAACATTATAAGTTTGTGCGTCTTCCTTACGGAGTCCATAATATATAGATACTGAACTTCTACCCCCTCCCCCCCCCCCCAAATCAAGGAGTTTGTCTAAGACGTTCCTTTTGATCTACAAGTAGCAAGTTAGAATGAAAAGCATCTTTTATTTGGGTAAATTGTATTGTCTGAAAAGGGCGCAGTGAGAACTTATTGACGATCTCGTGGATTTGCAGCCATCTAGGTTCTGTATCGTGCAAGAGATGCTTAACGTGTGTAATACCTTTGGACCTCCACTCAGTAAACAGCCTATTAGTCTGGCCCTGCTTAAATTCCGGGTTTCCCCACAAGGGAAGGTGTTTAGATATGCGGTAAGGCAGCCAATACTTCCGTCTCAAAACTCTCCAAGACGCTATGGTGTCCTTTATAAGACTAGAGCTTTTAATTGCTGTTGGAATACTTACCAATCTTGCATGTAATAATGCTGCAAGGGACCAGGGATCACAGAATTCGCTTTCCAGTATGAAATCAGAGTAATAGTTAGTTTTGTTCACCCAATCCGCTATGTGTCTAGCCATACAAGCAAGGTTATAACGTCTGACGTCAGGAGAGGCTATACCACACAACTCTCCGGGCGCTGTTAGTTTGTGGTAGCCAATCCTTGGTGGTTTACCCTTCCAGAGAAAGTTAGTAAAGGCACTCCTTAGTTTATTCACGTCGGTGTGTTTTAAAAGAAAGGGTATTGTTTGTATCGGGTATAATAATTTAGACTTTGACATCATTTTAAGTAAGTGATTGCGTCCCATCAGTGAAAGCGGGAGATTACGCCAACTTTGAAATTCGGCTATAATTTTAGAAATCAAGGGCCCATAGTTAAGTCTATACACCGACTCCATTGTTCTTCCTATTTTAATGCCCAGGTACGTGATGTAAGAGCTAGCAATAGGTATGTTTTCCACAGTCCTTAGTGAACTGCTAATAGCTGGAGCGCGGAGGAATAGAATCTCACTTTTGGAATAATTAACCCTAAGTCCCGAATACGCTCCAAAAGTTTGCAAAGCCTGCGTAACCCTGGCCATGTCTGATACAGGGTTTGCCATAAATAAAACTACATCATCCGCAAACAATGCTAGTCGCAGCTGATGGGAAACCACCTCCAAACCCTCAAACACATCAGATGAGTCTTGATATTGTGCAAGCGGTTCTATTGCCAAGTCAAAGAGGAGGGGGGGGGGGGGGGGGGGGATAAGGGACACCCCTGTCTCGTGCCCCTTTGTAGTGAGAAACGTGGTGATAGAAAGCCCGGTGTGCTTACCCGTGCGCGGGGATTCAAATATATTTTAGTAAGGACCGAGCGGAAAAGACCCGAAAAGCCCATTTCATCTAATACATGATTAAGCCAGCCCCAGCTAATGCTGTCAAAGGCTTTCTCCGTGTCCAGAGTAACAATAGCTGGATTCTTTCCTCTATACTTCATGGAATTAGCTGCTGACAGTGCCAAGAACGCCTTCCTTATATTAGTTACAGCCGACCTCCCCTTGATGAAACCCGCTTGTCTCGGGGATATCAAAGAAGGAAGTATGTCCGCCAACCTATTGGCAAGCAGTTTTGACAAAATTTTCAAGTCCTGGTTAATCAAGGAAATAGGCCTATAAGAGGAGGGATCTTCCGGGTCCTTTCCTTTTTTGTGTATGAGCGTGATTAGTGCAGTGTTCATGTGCTCTGGAATATCACGTCCAGTAACTATATCTAAGAAGGCAGTAGTCAATACAGGAGATAGTTGTTCGTTCAGAGCTTTGTAAAAGTCTGCCGTGTACCCGTCTGGGCCCGGGGCTTTCCCAGAAGGAAAAGTTTTAATGGTGGCTTGTATTTCTACAGCAGTTATAGGGGCGTTAAGAATCGAAAGCTGGTCCTCTGTGAGGGCTGGAAGAGACCGGCTACTTAAAAAGGGGCTATTTTCTCCCTCATCATCTTTGCTTCTCTGATAAAACTGTGCAAAGTAAGTTCCAAGAAGATCTGTTATTTGCTTCGGTCTGTGCTCCCTGGTCCCGTCCCCTCTCCGTAAACAATGTATGTGGGTCCTGGGCTGCCTACCCTTGGCCAGAGAGGCCAACAGTCTCCCTGATTTGTGCCCAAACTTGTGCAGTTCAGACTCTTATTTTGTTCTTTTAATACTCTCCAGCTTATCTGCCCATATGTCGAAGTCCCTTCGGGCCAAGACCCATTTTTCTCTGTTTGTTGGAGTCTGAGCCCGGAGGAAGTCGCCATACGCCCTGCGCACTGCTTCGCTCGCTGCCTGGTATCGCTGTTTAGCCATTTTTTTTAGTGAGGAAACATGAGATGAGATATTAATCTGCCTCTCAATACAGTTTTACCCGTTTCCCAAAACAGTAATGGGGAGTGAACATGGGCCTGGTTGTCAGTACAAAATTCTATCCACCACCCCCGTAACAAGGCCAGAAAATTTTCATCCTTTACTAGAAAATTGGGCAATCTCCAAATGTAGTCCTCGCCCCTAGGAAACCTGTCAGTCAGATCTACCAGCACAGGAGAGTGGTCCGAGACCACCATATCTCCAATTGAGACATGTGATACATTATGAAGGGCCTCAGAGGATAGAAATATGTAGTCTATCCTGGACCAACTGTCATGCGCATGCGACTAGTGCGAGAACTCCCTGTCTTGGGGATGGTGGATTCTCCAGCAATCTTTAAGAGCAGCTGAGTCAGCAAATCCCGCTAACAAGTCTACAGGTTTTCTATTCCCTATAGGTTTCTTATCTTCTTGGATGTCCATTACAAGATTAAAATCCCCTCCCACTATTTTGTATGGATGCGGGTCACTAAGTAATTTATGCTGTACCGTATCTAAGAAAGCTTTTTGATCCTGGTTAGGAGCGTATATACTATAGTTTCCAAACGGACCCGAAATGTGTATGTGCACCATTCTACCTGCGTCATCAGATTCTACTGAATGTATCTCCGAAGAGAGATGTCTTCCAAGCAGAATCAGAGCTCCTGCCTTTCTCCCCATGGCGGCTGAGCCCATTACAGTTCCCACTAGGGATCGACCGATTATCGGTTTGGCCGATATTATCGGCCGATATTGAGGATTTTGAACGTTATCGGTATCGGCATCTATTTTGCCGATATACCGATAACGTATGGGGAACACAGAACGCGCTGCTCTCATCGCGTTCTGTGTTCCCTCCGCAGCACAGGGGAGAAGGAAGCAGTGTCTCCTCCCCCTGTGCTGCCGCCAATGAGGGGATAGAACATAAGAGGAGGGGAGGGGCTGTGGCCACTGCGCCACCAATGAAGATAAGCCTTTCATTCATTCATTCATATACAGGAGGCGGGAGCTGGCTGCAGAATCACATAGCCGGCTCCCGACCTCTATGAGCGGTAGCTGCGGTCCGCGGTAGTTAACTCCTCAGGTGCCGCGGATCGCAGCTACCGCTGATAGAGGTCGGGAGCCGGCTATGTGATTCTGCAGCCAGCTCCCGCCTCCTGTATATGAATGATCGAGAGACTTATCTTCATTGGTGGCGCAGTGCGCCCCCCCCAAGCCCCCCAGTATTAATCATTGGTGGCGCAGTGCGCCCCCCACCCCCATCCCAATCCCGGCCAATAGTAAAAACATTGGTGGCGCAGTGTGCCCCCCACCCCTTCCCCCCCACCCAGTATTAATCATTGGTGGCAGTGGCCACAGGATCCCCTCTCCCCTGCTCCTCCGATCGGAGCCCCAGCTGTGTAAGCCTGGGGCTCCGATCGGTTACCATGGCAGCCAGGACGCTATTGAAGCCCTGGCTGCCATGTTCAGCTCCATGCTGCTGTGTGCACAGAGCACAGAGCAGCAGGGACAGTGTGAGATCCTATTCACCCTGATAGAGATCTATCAGGGTGAATAGGACAAAGGTTCTAGTCCCTAAGGGGGTTAAAAGTTAGTAATATTTTTGTGTTTTTTTTTTTTTTTTAAGTATAAATGAAATAGATTTATAAAAAAAAAATACACATTAACAATAAACATTAATTTTCTGCAGATTTGTGTAGGAATTTTTTTTTTTCTCAAAAATGAAAATTCCCAGAATATCGGTATAAATGATCGGCTATCGGCCTGAAAGTTCACAAATTATCGGTATCGGTCCTAAAAAATCAATATCGGTCGATCCCTAGTTCCCACCGACATCTTTTCCATCCTGTGAAAATCTTCCTCAGGGAGATGGGTCTCCTGCAGCAACACTATGTCTACCTTAAGGCGCTTCTGATGGCGCAGTATTTTCATGCGTTTATTCGGGGAACGCAGCCCTTTAACATTCCAGGAAGCTATTCTCATATTAGCGTGCTGCAGGTCGAGACATATTTCAGATCTAACAACCTAAATCCTGGGCCATGTGCTTGTTGGCCCTTCAGTAACAAGGGGTCACCTCCCAGCAGAGTTTCCCCTTGAACAGTTAAACCCCGTATATGATGGCCTTTGAGACTGAGTGTAGATCCCATGAACATATAGAACAAACTTAAAAACAGGACAACAAGTAAACCCATAAACCCAACGTAGCATATTACTCTAGGTTATAGACTTTCCTTTTTTCTGGCAATTCCCTGTAAGCCACCAACCCTCCTCACTGGCAGCTCATCTCCCAATAAAGGGCTCCATGTTCAATAGTCTCCTGTGGAAAAATAAATGTTAGAAGAAAACCTGTCCTTTCTCAGACATTTGCAGGAAGATGTCGACGCAGGGGTCAATGTTCCTTGGGAGAGGCTCGACTTTTAGCGGATAGTCCAGCAGGCATTCTACTCCAGTCCTGATGTCTCGGTGAACTTCCTTGGGGCCTGGGATGCAAGCGAGGGCTACGTGGTTCTGTCTCCGTAGCACTCAGATGTTTAATAAAATCTTCTGCTTCTTTAGGATCTGCAAATTGATGAGTGGATCCGTCTGCATCTTGAATCTTGAGAATAGCTGGAAACATAAGGTGGAATTAAATTTTCTTCTGATACAGTCCAGAGCAAATATTGCTAAAGGCCCTTCATTTGCGCTGAACCTCAGCAGAGTAGTCTGCAAATAGGAGCACCCTACTGCCTCTCAGGACAAGCGGTTCTCTGTGACGTCTATACTAGGGATCGACCGATATTGATTTTTTAGGGCCGATACCGATAATTTGTGAACTTTCAGGCCGATAGCCGATAATTTATACCGATATTCTGGGAATTTTCATTTTTGAGAAAAAAAAAAAAAATCCTACACAAATCTGCTGAAATTTAATGTTTATTGTTAATGTGTATTTTTTTTGTTTATTGTTAATGTGTATTTATTTTTGTTTTTTTAAATCTTTTTCATTTATACTTAATATTTTTTTTTTTTTTTTTACTAACTTTTAGCCCCCTTAGGGACTAGAACCCTTGTCCTATTCCCCCTGATAGATCTCTATCAGGGTGAATAGGAGCTCACACTGTCCCTGCTGCTCTGTGCATAGTGCACACAGCAGCATGGAGCTTATCATGGCAGCCAGGGCTTCAATAGCGTCCTGGCTGCCATGGTAACCGATCGGAGCCCCAGGCTTACACTGCTGGGGCTCCGATCGGAGGAGCAGGGGAGAGGGGACCCTGTGGCCACTGCCACCAATGAGTAATACTGGGTGGGGGGGGGGGCGCACTGCGCCACCAATGATTAATACTGTGGGGCTTGGGGGGGGGGGGGCGCACTGCGCCACCAATGAAGATAAGTCTCTCAATCATATACAGGAGGCGGGAGCTGGCTGCAGAATCACATAGCCGGCTCCCGACCTCTATGAGCGGTACCTGCGATCCGCGGCACCTGAGGAGTTAACTACCGCAGATCACAGCTACAGTTCATAGAGGTCGGGAGTCGGCTATGTGATTCTGCAGCCAGCTCCCGCCTCCTGTATATGAATAAATGAAAGGCTTATCTTCATTGGTGGAGCGCTGGCCACAGCCCCTCCCCTCCTCTTATGTTCTCTCCTCTCATTGGCGGCAGCACAGGGGGAGGAGACACTGCTTCCTTCTCCCCTGTGCTGCGGAGGGAACACAGAACGCGCTGAGAGCAGCGCGTTCTGTGTTCCCAATACGTTATCGGAAAAATAGATGCCGATACCGATAACGTTCAAAATCCTCAATATCGGCCGATAATATCGGCCAAACCGATAATCGGTCGATCCCTACTATACGCTCTCATTATTTCTTCTTTATCAGAATAGTCTAGATATTTGCAAATGGCCTGACGTGGCTTCTGCTGCTGGCGGGGTGCTGAGGTGGTCAGGGTGTCCCTCTGTGGGCCTATACGATGTGCTCTCTCTACCTTCCTTTTCCCAGGAAGACGCAGTGCCTGGGGGAGTTAAGAATCAAAAAGATGGCGTAGCTCATGCTGCTGCACTGTTTCAGGTACGCCCACCGGCCTTAGATTACTTCTCCTGGATCTATTTTCCAGGTCATCAACTTTGTCTGCTAAGTGGTTAGCAAATTTGAGCAGGTCATTGTATTTGGTAGAGACATCTGTAGCATCCTCTTCCATGCACGCCACCCTCTGCTTCAGCTCCTCAAAACGGTGGTAATGCACTAAGATCTCCTCTTGCAACTTATTTAACGTTGCCTGCACTGTGGAGGATAGTGACGCTATAAGATCTGGGGCTAATTGTTTTGCCACCTCCACTGCCAACGCCTTTAAGTCCACCTTGCCCCCCTCCGATTCAAACATATCCACCTGCGTGCAGCAGAGAGCGTCCACATGATCTGTCCCGTCCGTCTGCCTCGCCCCTGTAGTGGGAGTCGGAGCCATCTTGGGAGACGTGCACTCTGCAGCCTGAGATTTTCGGCCTAAGGAGACGATTTTGTGCCCGCTTCGGCGCAGGTAACGCTCCATGTACGTCCGCAGCAGCGATCACTCGATGTCTCCCTCCTTGAAACAGGAGTGAGGGCTTTGTAGCGGGCTGATGTAAAGCTGCACAGTGAGGAGCTGGCTTCTCCGCGTCCTTACATACCAGCGCCGGAACCGGAAGTCCCAAAACTGTTTTATTGCAGCATGTCCAAGTAAACAAACAGTTTTACAAAATAAACTCCTGCCCGTCTGGGCTCTACCTAAACATATAGGTTTCCCTGACTCACCTCTAAGTACCACTTAGTGTCAGGGTCTCAGGCTCGAAGCCTTAGCAGGTTCCACTCATTAAATATCAGTCCACACAGGGGAGAGGTCAGGCTTCGCATAGCCTTGTGGCCCCTCAGTCCTCCTGACTGAGACCACACACTTAGCCTCTGCTCCAGTATCACAGACACTTCTCCCTCCTCAGACTGACCTACTCTGAGGAGCTTTATGCCAGCCTGATTACAGCAGGCCTCACCTGCGATCACCTCAGGTTGAAAGGAAAACCCGTACTGGAAGGGTGTGGACTGGCAACTCCCTCTACCAAGCCTAGCCACCAGTCCAAGCAAAATCCAGCCCAGAAAATGTATCATCAAACTATGCTTTGCTGAGACTACTGCCACTCTATGGATTTTATCTGTCTCACCCATCTGAGGCACCTGAAGTGGGACAACACACCTTCCAGCACTGTTCACATTACCACACCCTGTAAGACCTGGATTGAAAAGTAAATTGACGAAAGGGCCTTTTCTTTAGTTATTTTTCCTCCGGAAAACCTTTTTTATCAGCCGCTTTTTCCAGTATTTTATCCAATACAGGCCCAAAAACTAATTCCCCTGAGAAGGGAATAGAGCATAGTTTAAACTTGGACGTTTTATCCCCTGACCATGCCTTCATCCATAAAGCTCTTCTAGCTGCATTGGAAAGGGCTGCACCTCTTGCGGCAAAGCGTACCGATTCAGCTGAGGCATCTGATAAAAAAAGCCGTTGCTTATTTTAACAATGGTAAGGAATTTATTATTTCTTCTCTGGGGGTTTTGTTCTTTAGATGATCTTCTAATTCTGATAACCAGAAGTACATGGTCCTTGCCACGGATGTAGCAGCAATGTTGGTTTTTTACTCCAAACATATATGCCTCCCAAGCCTTCCTTAGTAACGAATCTGCTTTGCGCTCCATGGAGTCGCTAAGTTGTGATACATCTTTAAATGGTAAGGCTGTCTTTTTGACTACCTTTGCCACATGAATATCAATCTTAGGAATTTCATCAAAGATCTTACATTCAGCTTGATCGAAATGTAATCTGTTCCTGAATTCTTTAGACACCCCTAGTCTTTTCTCAGGATCAATCCACTCATCCAATATAATTTCTCTGATATTTTCATTGATGGGAAATACTTTTGTTCTTTTTGTACGTAAACCCCTGAACATCTCGTCTTGTACCGTACAAGGTTTGGGGATATCCTCTATGCCCATGGTAGACCTAACTGCTTTCAGTAAATCTTCCATTTCCTCCGAGCAAAAAAAAAGTATTTTTTATCATAATCTATAATTTCACCCTCTGAGAAAAGTTCTTCCTCAAGTACCCGTCTAGAGGCAAAGGTATCCTCATCAATGTCCTCGGCCTCAGAGGAGGATTGAATGGATAATCTAGGTTTTTTGGCAGGCGGGATAGGCGTAGGGACGATTTAATCTCTTAGGGACATAGGGAGAGATGCTAGGGACAATTTAATCTCATCCTGGATAAACAATTTAATCTCAGACACGATAGATGGTTGCTCCTCTTTTAAGACGTCAGAAATGCACCGTTTGCACAACTTCTTTTTATAGTTATCAGGAAGTCTCCTGGCGCAGGTTGCGCACTTTAGGGATTTAGACAGATTTAGTATCTCTTGTTCCCTAATGAGTAAGGAGAGCGACCAAATATCCGCATGTTTATAACAGAATATACGGTATGTAGAAATAAGAATAACCATACTCCCCATAAGGGAACTCCAAGTAGGAGCAGCCGGAGAGGGGTCAGAACCCTCCTGACAGGATGCTGGAGTCTCAGGAGTGGACATAGTGGCGGTGATGCACAGCTCCATGCTGCAGGAGCGGCACTTTTTAAACACTTCCTGGTTTGTGACGTCATCAGTTCTGCGCCCAGGCTCCGCCTCCCCCCGCAAGATCAGAGTGACGCCGCGCTCACCAGCTCGCACGCGCGTCCCACATGGATCCAGCATCAGTGGTCTGCTTCCGACGTGAAGTGGAAGGGAGACCGAGAAACAGAAAGGAGCACAGGTCCCAGCATAAGCCGGGGCGAGTGTCCACGTTGCCCTCTGCTGCCCAGCCTTAGCTCCTGCCGCGGGAAGGCAGCAGGAGATGAAGTTAAAAACTTGCTAAACTTCACCTCCCCACCGGGAGGACTCTCTGCGACCTAACCCCGTAGGGGCAGGAAAAACACTGAGGGGGGAGGAGGGGTGGGGGCAATTTAAACTCTGTGTATTCCTGCCCCTACAGAGGTCAAGGGTCGTCTCTCATTGTGGCCGTCATGGTGGATGGAATGGAAATAACGTTATGTAGCTGTCAGCAGTACATAACAGTATGATTTATAACGCCCTGCCAGCCGCAGTTCTCTTAAAATAAAGACTTTTAAAATATGCTAATGAGCCTCTAGGTGCTATTAGGGCGTTGCTTCAGCACCTAGAGGCTCGATCTACGCACCCTTTGGCACGCCCAGGTCCCGTTGATTGACTGTTAAGTTTTCCTCATCGTCACGTAAATGCCGAGCCGTCCCGTTTAGTGAGTGAAGGATGCGTTCCATCGGCGCAATGAGGAAGCCGGCACCAGGAGCGCGTCCTTCACTCACTGCGCAGGGAGATGAACGCTTCCATTACGCTCATCTCCATAGTCATCTGTATCGCTGTCAGGACAGCGATACAGATGCCTGTGCTAGTGCGGTGGGGCAGGGGAGGGAGAGACGTGTCCCTTCCCCTTCCTCCGATATGCTGCCGACCATAGATCCTCAATGGGGTGGGGGGGATCTCGCCAGTGGCACATTATTGGTGGCACTCTAGGGGCATCTACTGAGGCTACAAAGAAGGAGTATTTTATATGGGGGCCTCTGTACAGTAGCATTTTATACTGGGACACATTATGGTGGGTACTATGGGGAAGGGGGGAGAGGAGTACTATAAGGTCATCTACGGGGGGCACTAAGAAGGGGTATTTTATACTTGCAAATTATGGGGGACACTGAGGGAATCTACTGGGGCATTTTATACTGGTACATTATGGGGGCACTAGGAGGAAGGGGGGGAGGAGCACTATGGGGCATTTACTGGGGGCACTATATAGGGGCACTATGGGGATATTAGACACTGTTATGGAGGGGGATCTGTGGATGACACATATAGCATAAGATGCTATATACTGTATGTGTCATCCACAGGCCCTCTCCCCACAGCAGTGTCATCCACAGGCAACTAGGACATGTTGAAATCTGAGTGATTGGTTAAAAAAAAAAAAAACAGACAGCAGGACTTTTCTTCCCTGTTGCAGTTTTAGGTATTGGGTAAAGTATCGCAGCATTTCTAAGCATACGTGAGTACTTTTGTCCTGGCCCCCAGTATGCCCCCCAAAAATTTTAAAGCTAGAGACGCCACTGTACTAGAACCTACTGCTC